>NC_090319.1:258965710-259266482 GCF_040869045.1 Eurosta solidaginis
GGTGATGGCTAGAGATAAGTTGTATTTAGTAGTGGATGGTGGAATTATAAAACCCGTAATCGATTATCTCAGGCATAAGTATTTTTTTTTTTTTATTAAAACTATAAGGCCCGGGTTTTCAGTACAAATTCAATTCAGTTTTTCAGTATACTTTAACTGAAATTTAAGCTGAACTTAAGCGGTCGATCTGGCAGGGTTAAACTCTAGTTAACCTATAAACTATTTGCGTTCGGTCGCAATGGCGTCGAATATATCCAACAAGCATTTGAGCTTGAGTACTATTAGAACTCATGCTGATTATGCAGAAAATAGAAAAAACTTCACAATTCAGTTAAATTTGACTAGAGTTTAAAATTTTGCTGCTCATTTAGTTTAAGCGGCCGAAGTGGCAGGGTTAAACCCTAGTCAACTTTAACTGGAGTTTTAACTCATAAACCGGACCTAAGCTGGAGAGAAGCCCAACATCATATACCCAACTGTAGATTTTCAATAAAATGGCAACAGTTTAGTGAAGTTAGTTGTTTAGTGAAGTTTGTTGTGCGACATAAAATTATACTTCTGTGGAATAACAAATAAAATATACCAAATTTCAAAAAACAGAAATTTATCTGAATGTGGTGCAAAGACATTAAATTAACAGACTTTCTTGTGATATCAGTCATTTACCAAATTTTTAGCAAGAAGTAGAATTCTGAGCCCAGTACATGGTGAAAATGTTGTCATTGTAGGGGGCATTTACCTGCGCAAAAGGAATAACCAAAATATACAGGGTATCGAAAATTGGCTTTTTTCTTGCGTTGTTTTTTTTTTTTTCAATGAATATTTAGACCATCAGAATTTCAATGTACAAATAAGTTAAAATGATTCTGGTAGCATTTTTTCCAAATTTAAAAAAAAATAAGATCACGGGTTCGAATCGAGCTCAAGGCCTATTAATAATTTTTTTTGTTTTGTTTTTGTTTTGCCCTGAAGAATTCACAGATACAAATTCACACTTTGAATATAAAAAAAATTTCATAGCACTTCCGTATGCCCTCACATACATAAGTATATATTCGATTCATACGAAAGTGCCTTAATTTCATATAAAATGTGCAAAGCAAAAGCACTTCCATATGCAGGCAAGGCATTTGAATATCATATCAAATTTACACTAACTAATTGACCACAAAAATTTTTTCAAAAATATTTTAGCACTGACAAAAATTTTAATTCATAATTTATTAATTAGGGGACCATTAAAATTCTTTGAGTAATTTAAATATAAACAAGTAAGGAAGGCTAAGTTCGGGTGTAACCGAACATTACATACTCAGTTGAGAGCTCTGGAGACAAAGTAAGGGAAAATCACCATGTTGTAAAAAGAACCTAGGGTAACCCTGGAATGTGTTTGTATGACATGTGTATCAAATGGAAGGTATTAAAGAGTATTTTAAGAGGAAGTGGGCCATAGTTCTATAGATGGACGCCATTTAGGGATATCGGAATAAAGGTGGACCAGGCCTGACTCTAGAATTTGTTTGTACGATATGGGTACCAAATGAAATGTGTTAATGAAAATTTTAAAAGGGAGTGGGCCTAAGTTCTATAGGTGGACGCCTTTTCGAGATATCGCCATAAAGGTGGAGTAGGGGTGACTCTAGAATTTATTTTGTACGATATGGGTATCAAATGAAAGGTTTTAATGAGTATTTTAAAAGGGCGTGGGCCTAAGTTCTATAGATGGACGCCTTTTCGAGATATCGCCATAAAGATGGACCAGGGGTGACTCTAGAATTTGTCTGTACGATATGAGTATCAAATGAAAGGTTTAATGAGTATTTTAGACAGCGTGGGCCTTAGTTCTATATGTGGACGCCTTTTCGAGATATCGGCATAAAGGTGGACCAGGGGTGACTCTAGAATTTGTTTGTAGTATATGGGTACCAAATGAAAGGTGTTAATGAATATTTTAAAAGGGAGGGGGCCTTAGTTCTATCGGTGGATGGACGCCTTTTCGGAATATCGTTATAAAACTGGACCAGGGTTGACTCTAGAATGCGTTTGTACAATATGGGTATCAAACGAAAGGTGTTAATAAGTGTTTTAAAAGGGAGTGGGTCTTAGTTCTATGGGTGCACACCTTTTCGGGATATCGCCATAAACGTGGACCAGGGGCGACTCTAGAATGCGTTTGTACAATATGGGTATCAAATGAAAGGTGTTAATGAGTATTTTAAAAGGGCGTGGTCCTTAGTTCTATAGGTGGACGCCTTTTCGAGATATCGCCATAAAGGTGGACCAGGGGTGACTCTAGAATTTGTTGGTACGATATGGGTATCAAATGAAAGGTGTTAATGAGTATTTTAAAAGGGCGTGGGCCTTAGTTCTATAGGTGGACGCCTTTTCGAGATATCGCCATAAAGGTGGACCAGGGGTGACTCTAGAATTTGTTTGTACGATATGGGTATCAAATGAAAGGTGTTAATGAGTGTTTTAAAGGGGAGTGGGCCTTAGTTCTATAGGTGGACGCCTTTTCGGGATATCGCCATAAACGTGGACCAGAGGTGACTCTAGAATGCGTTTGTACAATATGGGTATCAAATCAAAGGTGTTAATGAGTATTTTAAAAGGGCGTGGTCCTTAGTTCTATAGGTGGACGCCTTTTCGAGATATCGCCATAAAGGTGGACCAGGGGTGACTCTAGAATTTGTTGGTACGATATGGGTATCAAAGGAAAGGTGTTAATGAGTATTTTAAAAGGGCGTGAGCCTTAGTTCTATAGGTGGACTCCTTTTCGAGATATCGCCATAAAGGTGGGCCAGGGGTGACTCTAGAATTTTTTTGTACGATATGGGTATCAAATGAAAGGTGTTAATGAGTATTTTAAAAAGGAGTGGGCCTTAGTTCTATGTGTGGATGCCTTTTCGAGATATCGCCATAAAAGTGGACCAGGGGTGACTCTAGAATGTGTTTGTACGATATGGGTATCAAATTAAAGGTATTAATGAGGGTTTTAAAAGGGAGTGGCCCTTAGTTGTATCTGTGAAGGCGTTTTCGAGATATCGACCAAAGTGTGTACCAGGGTGATCCAGAACATCATCTGTCAGGTACCGCTAATTTATTTATATATATATACCACCAACAGTATTTCTTCCAAAATTCCAAGGGCTTTTGATTTCGCCTGCAAAACTTTTTCATTTTCTTCTACTTAATATGGTAGGTGTCACACTCATTTTACCAAGTTTTTTTCTAAAGTTATATTTTGCGTCAATAGACCAATACAATTACCATGTTTCATCCCTTTTTTCGTATTTGGTATATAATTATGGCATTTTTTTCATTTTTGGTATTTTTCGATATCGAAAAAGTGGGCGTGGTCATAGTCGGATTTCGGATATTTTTTACACCAATACAAAGTGAGTTCAGATAAGTACGTGAACTGAGTTTAGTAAAGATATATCGATTTTTGCTCAAGTTATCGTGTTAAAGGCCGAGCGGAAGGACAGACGGCCGACTGTGTACAAAAAGTGGGCGTGGCTTCAAACGATTTCGCCCTTTTTCATAGAAAACAGTTATCGTCCTAGAATCTAAGCCTCTACCAAATTTCACAAGGATTGGTAAATTTTTGTTCGACTTATGGCATTAAAAGTATCCTAGACAAATTAAATGAAAAAGGGCGGAGCCACGCCCATTTTGAAATTGTCTTTTATTTTTGCATTTTGTTGCACCATATCATTACTGGAGTTGAATGTTGACATAATTTACTTATATACTGTAAAGATATTAACTTTTCTTTTAAAATTGGAATTTAAAAAAAAATTTTTTTAAAAAGTGGGCGTGGTCGTTCTCCGATTTTGCAAATTTTTATTAAGCGGACATGCAGTAATAATAGTAACGTTGCTGCCAAATTTCATTATGATATCTTCAACGACTGCCAAATTACAGCTTGCAAAACTTCTAAATTACCTTCTTTTAAAAGTGGGCGGTGCCACGCCCATTGTCCAAAATTTTACTAGTTTTCTATTCTGCGTCATAAGTTCAACTCACCTACCAAGTGTCGTCGCTTAATCCGTAGTTGGTAATGAATTAACGCACTTTTTCGATTTTTCGAAATTTTCGATATCGAAAAAGTGGGCGTGGTTATTGTCCGATATCGTTCATTTTAAATAGCGATCTGAGATGAGTGCCCAGGAACCTACTTACCAAATTTCATCAAGATACCTCAAAATTTACTCAAGTTATCGTGTTAACGGACAGACGGACGGACGGACGGACATGGCTCAATCGAATTTTTTTTCGATCCTGATGATTTTGATATATGGAAGTCTATATCTATCTCGATTCCTTTATACCTGTACAACCACCCGTTATACAATCAAACTTAATATACTCTGTGAGCTCTGCTCAACTGAGTATAAAAAATACGATCAATTCTTACATTGTTTTTTTTTTTGCAACATTTTCATTATAAAAATTTACAGACCGCTTTGTGGGACAACGTAAATTTTAATGGTTTTTTAGAGCTTCAAACTGTAGCACGATGGAACCCGAAAGCTTCAAAACCCGGAGCTTGACCTTTTAGGGCTTTAGCGCTATTGACTGGATGATATTTCTGCTATCCACTATTCTGGTGGTATTTTAAAAAATCAGCACATACAATTTCGAGTTTTTGTAACTGCAAAAACATGCGTGACAGACTAAGTGGCGTAAATGCAATGTATCTTTGTTAATAAATCTGGTGCGCTCCGCTACATGTAGCCTGACTGCTGCGGGAACAATTTTTTTCGATACCTGAAACTTGGGGCCAAGGATTTCAGTCGCCTTTTACGATCAGCCTTCTGGGAATTATCGAGCCGACTATCTTATCCGGTAACCCTCGAACACAAACTTTAATCAGTTTACTTTCGAATCGAATTGTGCTATAAAAATCTAAAAACTCTCGAATATTCCCAAACGCGTGTCTCTATTTTCTTCACCAAATAACTATTTAACTCCATTTATTGTCAGTTCAAAGTTTTAGTAGTTGGCAAGAGTGGTTCTAAGTTAAACTATTTCAACCATAAGACGTCCAAAGAATATAGATTAATACTTTTCACGACTTTAACCAATGGTTATCCTACGACCCATATTATATAATAATATATAAGTATTAATCAACTTGTTTACAATATTTTGAAATAAGAACTCCTACAAAAACATAATCAGCCCAATTCTAAACGAAAATTCCGTGCAAGTTTTTCCCTTCTCCCATTCCTCATATTCTAAGTAAAAATTCCTTGTGAGTTTTTTCACTTCTCTCTTTCCTCCTATTCTGAACAATGTTCGAAAAAGCGGAAACCGGTTATGGGAGTAAAGTAGGTATTATGAATGTGAGGGAGAGGGAGAATTCTTTGCCATTTCATAGGAGTTTTTTCACTAGTTAAATTAAAGGGAATGCATCAAAATAGTTAAAGGAAATAGGTTATTTTAAGAAAGAACACTCATTTGTACAAATTTGTGCTAAAATATGTATTTACATTCTACCACAATATTCTCACTGTTAATACAACAACAACTACAACCACAATATTCTTTATTTTAAGTCGAAAAGTATATCATAAGCAACGGTAGAACTCTTGGTATACATATTTGATGCAGCCATCCAGAAATTGCGCAAGGATTTTTTAATAAGGCTTAAATAGATTTTGGCATATGACGAAGGACGAATTCAACTCAACTTGGCCGCCAGAAAATTGCTTTGCTGAATGAAAGCAGGCAACTCCGGCAGATTTGTGTTATGCGGCCGTCTTCTTCTTATGTTCCGCTGTTGATGTTGCTGTGGCACCAATTCATTACTCATTTCAGTGAATACCACATGAAATGCTATAAATACTGTGCATTGTTTATATTTTATTTCTTAATTTCCAACAAATTTGCAACAATAATTAAACTTTTCAATTTTTTAAACAAAAGAAGAAATGTGCAACAAAATTTCAATTGACAAAACAGCTGACTTCGAAAATTCGAAATTCCTATTCCCCAATTATTGTTCTCCCTAGGAAAACAGAATTGGAGGAATTTTTCCGCGGGAATAAAAAAATCCGCGAGAATATTTAGAATTGGTCTGACTATTTCAGTTGTCAATTCTACCTTGTTTGATTTGCCTTGACTTGTTGCATATATTTTTTACTTACTGTACTCTATATTATCCATAATAAGGTTTATTAATTAAATAAATACTTTTGATTAACATAACCTAAAAATTATGCAGAAACAAGTAAGGAAGGCTAAGTTCGGGTGTAACCGAACATTACATACTCAGCTGAGAGCTTTGGAGACAAAATAAAGGAAAATCACCATTTTGCAAAATTAACCTAGGGTAACCCTGGAATGTGTTTGTATGACATGGGTTTCAAATGGAAGGTATTAAAGAGTATTTTAAAAGAGAGTGGGCCATAGTTCTACAGGTGGACGCCATTTCATGATCCAGAACTTCATCTGTCGGGTACCGCGAATTTATTTATATATGTAATACCACGAACAGTGTTCCTTCCAAGATTTCAAGAGCTTTTGATTTCGCCCTGCAAAACTTTTTCATTTTCTTCTACTTAATATGGTAGGTGTCACACCAATTTTACAAAGTTTTTTCTAAAGTTATATTTTGCGTCAATAAACCAATCCAATTACCATTTTTCATCTCTTTTTTCATATTTGGTATAGAATTATGGCATTTTTTTCATTTTTCGTAATTTTCGATATCGAAAAAGTGGGCGTGGTCATAGTCGGATTTCAGTCATTTTTTATACCAAGATAAAGTGAGTTCAGATAAGTACGTGAACTAAGTTTAGTAAAGATATGTCGATTTTTGCTCAAGTTATCGTGTTAACGGCCGAGCGGAAGGACAGACGGTCGACTGTGTATAAAAGCTTGGCATGGCTTCATCCGATTTCGCCCATTTTCACAGAAAACAGTTCCCGTCATAGAGTCTATGCCTGTACCAAATTTCAAAAGGATTGGTAAATTTTTGTTCGATTTATGGCATTAAAAGTATTCTAGACGAATTAAATGAAAAAGGGCGGAGCCACGCCCATTTTGAAATTTTCTTTTAGTTTTGTGTTTTGTTGCACCATATCATTACTAGAGTTGAATGTTGACATAATTTACTTATATGATGTAAAGATATTAAACTTTTTGTTAAAATTTGACTTTTAAAAAAAATTTTTTTTTAAGTGGGCGTGTTCGTAATTCAAATTTGCCAATTTTTTCTTAGCACACATATAGTAATAGGAGTAAATTTCCTGCCAAATTTCATCATGATATCTTCAACGACTGCCAAAGTACAGATTGCAAAACTTTGAAATTACCTTCTTTTAAAAGTGGGCGGTGCCACGCCTATTGTCCAAAATTTTACTAATTTTCTATTCTGTGTCATAAGGTCAACCCACGTACTAAGTTTCATCGCTTTATCCGTCTTTGGTAATGAATTATCGCAATTTTTCGGTTTTTCGAAATTTTCGATATCGAAAAAGTGGGCGTGTTTATGGTCCGATTTCATTCATTTTAAATAGCGATCTGAGATGGGTGCCCAGGAACCTACATACCAAATTTTATCAAGATACCACAAAATTTACTCAAGTTATCGTGTTTACGGACGGACGGGCGAATGGACGGACATGGCTAAATGAATTCCTTTTTTCGCCCAGATCATCTATATCTATCCCGATTAGTTTATGCCGTTACGGATTACCGTTATGCGAAAAAAGTTAATATACTCTGTGATCTCTGCTCAGCTGAATATAAAAACAGCTGACTTTGATAGCTTCGCAAAAACCAACGGTGCCATAATTATTGAATGGGTATTGCGTTCACGTACTGTTGTTAATGCGCTATTAAGATCCTCTTTTAAAAATTTGTGAAACGACATGCCGAAGTTCACAAATACAACTGTATCTATTGTTTTCTTGTAAAAAAATCTACCAACTGCTACTACTATTTTCATTTTTGTGCGATAGTTCTGGATTTATTTCGTGTTAACATCGAAAACAATATAACCCAGAAATTCAACTTCGCAGCAAGTTCTACTTTTTAAGCTGAATAGGTAATAGGAAGTAAGTAAGTCTCTTATCTCTTATCTGACGAAATTAGGTTGGCCTTTGGAATGTTCGAGGGAAAAATTCTTCATAAGACGAACGATCATATTCGTGTATCCAAAAAAAAAACTATATTGTAACGAATTTGCTGCAAATCCTTTTATTTGCAACCCTCTGCTAAGTTCGTATCGCTAAACTGTTGAATAAATAACTCCAATATTGAATAATGGAAAAATGGCCTTTATTAAAGTACTTCACAATAACACTTATACTTTGCTACTCGCTGGCTTAATAACCAAACTGATTGATAACTCAAATGAAACTCTACTATTGGCCGCCAGATCGCGTGCTTAATCAAACTGATTGATAGCTCAACTCAAACTGAATTACTTCTTACTCGCCTGCCCCGCTTTTATAGTTTACGCTGCATACTTCTAGGCTCTTCGATTTCCAGAATTTACTAGTTAGTTTCGGCTACAAAATCGCCAGCCACAACTACGTGCACAAATTATTGCTCTCTCTTGTGACAACTCAGATAAGATATATGCATGAATTTGTGCATTGCCGCTCCGCTGCTCGTATACGTACATATGTGTAGACGCAATTATTTATTCGTTTATGTAGATACATAATGCTTGAATTATTGATGTGAATGTTTGTAGTTTACAGTCTCTCGCGCATACATAGGCGTATAAGTAAATGCATCTGTGTGTGACATCTTTCGGCTGCCTTATATATGTGTATACATGATTTGATTATTGACGTAAATACTGCTTATCGTGGCCGTAGCATCGCCTTAGTGATGGTATAACTTAGCGATGCTAATATCCGTGACACTGCCCTCCACCTAAGTCTGATCGTCCCGGTCAGACAAATCTCTCGATCTAAACGTTGCCAGCCTTTCCAAATGAACCACTTTCATTTTGGTTCGTGGTTTACCGATGGTTTGTATGCGGTACACTACATCGTTGATCCGTTTTACAACTTTGTATGGGCCTTCCCAATTACACTGCAATTTCGGGGGCAAACCTTTTTTTCGTTGCGGGTTGTATAACAGCACCAAATCTCCTTCCTGAAAACCTTCTGAATTAATTGCTTTATCATATCTGGCTTTCATCTTGTCACTCATAATCTTTGTTCGTTGCCTTATCAGATCATGTATTTCTCTTAGCTCTTCTTCCAAATCACTAGTGGATTTCCTGACATTTCTCTCCGCATTGGGATCTATCCCAAACTTCAAATCAGCTGGCAGTCTAAGGTCATTGCCAAAAATTACTTTTGCAGGAGTTTGGCCCGTTGTCTCATGCACTGCTGATCGGTAAGCCATCAAGAATAATGGTATGCGGGTATAGAAAACAATAATTTTCTATTTAATTTTGATTAATATATTTAAAACTTTATTTTTTTAAAAGATATTTTTGATGACTTAAAATATTTTCATTTTTTGATAATAAAAAATAAATAATCTAATAATAAGAAATTTAAAATATAACAAGTATATTTGTTACAAGTAGATAACTCTACATATACTCCCCCTCCAGTGAAACGAAAAATTTATTAAACGGTTTTATTTTTTTAATGTTAATTTACAGTGTATATTGATTACTGTAAGAATTTTTTGTTGTAGTTTGAATGTTTGAATTTTGTGTTGTAAATATATTGTGTTTATGTAATTGTGTTAAGTTTACGTTGGTATTGATGTAAGTACTCAATCTTTTGATGATTCGATGTACTTAATAGTTTATTTTAATTTTTTAATTTTTGGTAGGTGTTGTTATTATTTATATATTTATGTATATTAATATTTTGTTGTGTTATTGTTATGTTGTTGAGGCTTAAAATATCTTAATAGTTGTTTGTGAAATATTGTCAATTATAATGATGCGTTTGAAGAACGTAGAATGAGGTTGAATGATAGTAGATGGCAACTTTGTGTGCACAATCACTCAAAACTTAAGAACTTGTATTATGCAGAATATATGTTCAATTTATAATTGTACACTGCATAATGTATGTCCAAGTTGTTGATAAGGAATGAAAAGTTGGATATTTTATTCGTTCATGGGTGATATGAATTTATCATTAATTGACTCATGTTAATAGGTAGATTGTTGCGTTTTTAACATGATTTACATTTCAATGTGAAATATTGGTATTTAGGAAAATATTTCGTTAAAATCTATTTTAAAAAATCTTTATAGATTTCTTAAAATTGTAGAAATTTGCTTGATTTTTAAAAATCATAGTTTCTTCTTTTTTTGTAGAGTATTGTGTTACTTTCGAATTGAAAATGAACTTATTTGTATTGCGGAGTATGTATGTCTGTTGTTGTAAAATATCTTATATGTGTAGATGATAAATATTCTTGAATATAAACTGGAGAGGAAGTGTACATAATTCAAATGTAATTAATTAAACTATAATTTAGAAAAATTAATTACATTTTTGTATATATTTAATAATTTTATCATTCATTTGTATTAAAATATAAATTTAGTATTTTGTTTGTAAATTGGTTCAACGAAAGATTTAGACAACGAACTTTTATTGAAAAAATACGTACTATTTAAAAAAAAAAGGAAATTTTGAACAAAATAGCTTACCAAAAGTTGAGGGTAGGTAGATGCTGGCGTTAAAACATAAATTGAAATTGGGTTTGAATGCTTCTATTTTGAATAGAAGAAAATGTTGTTCCAAAATAATCCTCAAGTATATTTTGACGGTCTTTGATTACATATAGTAATTTTCTCCATGCTGTTTCAAGATCAGAAGTTGGATACGTTGTAGTTGTAATATGTTCGGCTGATATTTCGACTCGCATAAGAATAACAATGGGACTCAAAATGGTAGGCATTAGTATTGCAAATAGAAATTGTCTACGTTTATTCCAATGTTTTCAATAATCCACCCATACCCATCCATTTGAATCGCACCCAATGATAATTCGTTGGAACTATGTCTTCATCACTGCTATTGGATGTCATTTCCATATTGAAAAATTTATTTTATTTTAATTATGATTAAAATTATGGCACAAACACAATGTTCTTAGTAGTATTTTATCTTGTTAATTTGGATTTTTGTTTGTAATAGATTGATTGTACAAATCAAATAATTGTAAATTTCACAAAATTTAATTTAGTTTTTAGTATTAGCACTTTTTTATTTAAATTTTATTGGTTCTTCTAGTTGTATGAAAACGCATTGAATAAAATTTTAAAATTTCTATGAAAGTAATATTAAAAAGTCTTCAATGATGTGATGATTCGAGGCAAGATCGTGTGCACATTTGCTGAAACCAGAGATAGTCTGCAATTTGTTCAGGCAGCTAACACAAATTTTCGTTGGTAGCACGTCACTTAGCTACACTTCTATTTGCGGTATTGCATTGGTCAGTAGCTTTACGATACGTAAAGCACCACATTCAGCAATTGTATAAAATATAGACTTAGATAAATTTAGGTCCGTTGGTAGGATCGCCATTATAGAAAACAATAATTTTCTATTTAATTTTGATTAATATATTTTAAACTTTATTTTTTTAAAAGATATTTTTGATGACTTAAAATATTTTCATTTTTTGATAATAAAAAATAAATAATCTAATAATAAGAAATTTAAAATATAACAAGTATATTTGTTACAAGTAAATAACTCTACAGCGGGTATCCCATTCTTTATGGTACTTGTCTACTACTTTCCTTAAGTGCTCCTCCAATGTTATATGGAATCGTTCTACCATACCATCGGATTGAGGATGCAGTGCAGTTGTCCGTGTTTTTCGAATGCCCAATGACTTACACATTTCCTGGAACACAGCTGATTCGAAATTCCTGCCTTGGTCAGAATGTAACTCCATTGGTACACCATACCTTGCAACCCAATTGTTTATAAACACTTCTGCTATCGTTTCCGCTTCTTGATTTGGGATTGGGTATGCCTCTGGCCATTTGCTGAAATAATCCATAACTACCAGTACATATTTGTTTCCGCCGTTGCTAGTAGGAAATGGACCGGCGACATCCATAGCGATCCTTTCAAATGGCGTACCTGAGTTATATTGTTTCATCTGGCCATGACTTCGTGTTCTGGGCCCTTTCGCTCTGCTGCAAACCTCGCAGTTCGCAATCCACTCAGTGACCGACTGACGGCAACCAACCCAATAGAATCTCTGTTTAATCTTCTCGAGCGTCTTCGTGATTCCAAGATGACCTCCGCTTGGACCATTATGCAGCTCGCTGAGCACATCAGGAATCCTCTTTCTGGGAACAACTATCAGTTTATTCTTGTATTTACCATCCTCACTCTCCCATACTCGATGAAGGCAACCGGATATCAATTCTAAACTGTTCCACTGTGCCCAATATGACTTCGCAATGGGACTCTCTGCTGACATCTCTTCTCTGTTTGGTCTTTCATTTCGTTCGAGCCCTTGCATAACACGTGACAGATCTGCATCTTCTAGCTGGCACTTTCTTAGCTCTTCCTTGTCCCATTCATCTGTACATGTTATAGTCATTAGCCGGACATCTATAATGTCTTCTTTAGCCTCGGCTTTTGAACAGTGCTTGCATTCCAAACTACATGGCCTTCGTGACATTGCATCGGCATTTCCATGGGTACTACCTTTTCGATGCTCAATGGAAAAGTCATAGCTTTGTAGTCGCTCGATCCACCGTGCCAATTGTCCTTCCGGATTACGGAACTGCAGTAGCCATTTTAAAGCTGCGTGATCTGTCCTGACACGGAATCGCTGACCGTAGAGGTATTTGTGAAAATGTTTAATGCACTCTACCAATGCCAACAGCTCTCTCCGCGTAACGCAGTAGTTCCTCTCTGGTTTTCCAATCGAACGGCTGTAATATGCAACTACCTTCTCCTCTCCATCGACCAGTTGTGATAAAACGCCTCCTATAGCATATCCACTCGCATCTGTATCTATAATAAATGTTGCTCCTGGAATCGGATATGCTAACATTGGGGTAGTGCCCAAACGCTCCTTCAATGTTTGGAAAGCCACTTATTGCTCCTTCTTCCATTCAAAAGCTTTATTTTTTCTTGTAAGCTCATGGAGGCTATGGGCTACGCTGGAAAAATTTTGTACAAATCGGCGGTAATATGTGCACAGCCCAAGGAAACTTCTTAATTCATGTAGGTTCTGTGGTCTTGGCCAATCCTTTACAACCTCTATATTTTCGTTCGCAGTGCAGATGCCCTCTGTCGTTATCGTGTGACCCAAATAATTTACTTCCTTTTTAAACAGCCCACACTTTTTGGGACTTAACTTCAGACCAGCGCCAGCTATTCTTTGGAAAACTTCCTCCAAGTTCTTAAGATGTTCATCGAAATTCTTGTCCAATACGATGATGTCGTCCAGGTACACCAAGCATGTTTTCCAATGTAGTACTTTCAATACCTGATCCATGAGTCTCTCGAAAGTAGTTGGTGCATTACATAGTCCAAAGGGCATTACTGTAAATTGCCAAAGACCATCTCCGACGCTGAAGGCTGTTTTCTCTTTGTCTTCCTCCTTCACCTCCACTTGCCAGTAGCCGCTTTTCAAGTCCAGTGTGGAAAACCATTTCGTACCAGAGAGCGAGTCCAGAGTGTCGTCAATTCTTGGCAATGGGTAGCTATCCTTTTTCGTAACGTCTTTCAACTTCCGGTAGTCCACGCAAAACCTCATTTTTCCATTCTTCTTCTTTACAAGTACTACCGGTGAGCTCCAGGGACTAGCCGATGGTTCGATGACGCCGCTGTCGCTCATTTCTTGTATAATTTGACTCACAACTTCCCGCTTCGCCAGTGGAGCACTACGTGGAGCTTGACGGATCGGCCTCGCATCTCCAGTGTCAATTTGATGTTTCACAACGTTGGTGCGGCCTGGTTTAGAACCATCCTGGTCAAATATGTTCGCGTACTTTAGGAGCAGTTGTTTTGCCTTACTCTGATATGCTTCCTCTAGCCCCTGCGTCCATGCCGTGATGTCATTTGAAAGATTAGTATTACTAGCTGAAACGTGTTCCTGGAGCTGTTCACAGTTAATAACTACTTCAGCCTCTTGGCATCTTCCCAAAATAGCTCTTCTGGTCAGTTTGAGTGGTGACTTGAACTCATTGAATACTCTTACCGGAATACGTCCATCTTGTTTTGTCATAGCCAGAGTTTTTCCTACAAGTATGTTCAGTGCTGATTTGTTTGCTGCTTCGACAACCCACAATTTGTTTGTCCCACAATCTCCATCAACCTTTGCCCAGATGACTGCTTCGGATTTTGGTGGTATTCGCTGA
This sequence comes from Eurosta solidaginis, assembly GCF_040869045.1. Classification (NCBI taxonomy): domain Eukaryota; kingdom Metazoa; phylum Arthropoda; class Insecta; order Diptera; family Tephritidae; genus Eurosta; species Eurosta solidaginis. The sequence continues at coordinate 258,980,052 of NC_090319.1, forward strand.
CTCTCTTCCACCAGCACTCGTTTACTGCTGTAGCCTCTCTCGTAGCCGAAATTAAGTGGTACATCCATGTTCTTATATCGCATCGTCTTGCTTTGCATGTCAATCTTGATGCCCTGGTCGATTAAGAAGTCCACTCCAATCATGATTTCATCAACAATCTCTGCCACTATAAAATTGTGTACTACCGTGACGTTCCCAATTGCGACTTCACATGATACTTCTGCTAGAATCGTGCTGTCTTCCCCAGTGGCTGTACGCAATCTTGCTCCATGCAATGGTCTTATCTTCTTGTTGACTAAATCCGCTCGAATGATGGAATGAGATGCACCCGTATCTACAGTCCGTAAACGTTCCTTTCCATCCACATGTCCTCCGACAGTAAGATTGTTTGACCTTCTTCCAATTTGTGAGATAGAGATTATGGGGCATTCAATTGAGGGAGCCAGCTGTCGCCCTTTGCGGCTGACTCGCTTTAGTTTAACGATTGAGTGGACTTGGAGATTTGCTCATCTCCTTCAGCTCTGCGTTTACGGCCACCCACATTGTTGGAGCTATTGGAACCGGTGCTGCAATGTCGTGCAATATGACCTGGGTTGCCGCACTTGAAACATTTAATCACTCCGGCATTTTTCTGTTGTGATCCCTTCAGTGCTTCCAAAATTGTGTCAACCCAATCTGGTCTTTCCACTTCCACACGATGAGCTTTGTATGCTGGTTTACTCAATAGTGAGGCCGTTTCCTGAGTCAATGCATGTGATACCGTTTCAGCAAATGTCAGTTTTGGTTTTGCGTATGTAGCTCGCTTCGTTTCCACGTCTCGTATGCCATTCATAAAACTCTGGATTTTTACCCTCTCGGTGTATTCCACGGGTGCGTCCGCATTTGCGAGATGAGCCAACCTTTCAACATCTGAAGCAAACTCCTGCAATGTCTCATTTGCTTTTTGGTAGCGGTTTTGCAACTCAATTTGGAATATCTGTTTTCTATGCTCGCTTCCATAACGTCGTTCTACAGCAGCCATCAATGCTTCATAATTGTTCCGCTCTCCTTCGGGAATCGTCTGTAGGATTTCCGCTGCTGGCCCCTTCAATGCCACGAACAGTGCAGCAACTTTATCTTCCGCATTCCAGTTGTTCACTGCTGCGGTCTTCTCAAACTGTAGCTTGAAGACCTGGAAAGGAACAGAGCCGTCAAAAGATGGAGTTTTTACCTTCGTATTACTCGCTGAAACAGCCGGCCGATTAAGTTGCAATTCCTGTATACGACCTCTCAAAGCATCCACCTCGGCTTCGATTTTTTCCTCAAACTGCGTTATTTTCTCGTCCATACGCGCTTCGAGTTTTAATGATATACGCGCCTCCTGCGCTTCGAGTTGTACTGTTATGCGTGGCTCTTGTTCTTTCAGTTGTGTTTCCATCTTTGATGTAATCTGTGTCGACATTTCTGAAATACGCGTTTCTTGTGCTTCGATCTTTGATGTTATTCGTGTCTCTTAGGATTCTATCTTGGATTTTATACGGTTCTCCTGGGATTCTAGTTGAGATGCCATACTTATCTTTTGTTCTTCCAGTTGAGATGTTATATCTGTCTTTTGCGATTCCAGTTGAGAAGCCACTGTCGATGTTTGAGCAGATATTGCAGCCAAAATCATGTTCAAGTCTGTGCTCCTAACTGTCTGCGTAACTGTCTCTTCCATTTTTGTTGTTTCCTCGCCATCAAGATGAAAGTCATACTCTTCCACGTCAATTCCTTCTAATTCCATTGCCTCTCGTAGTCGTGCCTGAAGTTCGACTTTAATGCCGGTTGTATTCAATCCACGGCTCTCCAGCTCCTTCTTTAGTTGCTGGATCTTCAATTCACTGAACTTTGCCATGTCCTTGTTGTCCTCTGGAATTTATTCAACAATTCCTCTTCTGACACCAATTGTAACGAATTTGCTGCAAATCCTTTTATTTGCAACCCTCTGCTAAGTTCGTATCGCTAAACTGTTGAATAAATAACTCCAATATTGAATAATGGAAAATGGCCTTTATTAAAGTACTTCAAAATAACACTTATACTTTGCTACTCGCTGGCTTAATAACCAAACTGATTGATAACTCAAATGAAACTCTACTATTGGCCGCCAGATCGCGTGCTTAATCAAACTGATTGATAGCTCAACTCAAACTGAATTACTTCTTACTCGCCTGCCCGCTTTTATAGTTTATGCTGCATACTTCTAGGCTCTTCGATTTCCAGAATTTACTAGTTAGTTTCGGATACAAAATCGCCAGCCACAACTACGTGCACAAATTATTGCTCTCTCTTGTGACAACTCAGATAAGATATATGCATGTATTTGTGCATTGCCGCTCCGCTGCTCGTATACGTACATATGTGTAGACGCAATTATTTATTCGTTTATGTAGATACATAATGCTTGAATTATTGATGTGAATGTTTGTAGTTTACAGTCTCTCGCGCATACATAGGCGTATAAGTAAATGCATATGTGTGTGACATCTTTCGGCTGCCTTATATATGTGTATACATGATTTGATTATTAACGTAAATACTGCTTATCGTGGCCGTAGCATCGCCTTAGTGATGGTATAACTTAGCGATGCTAATATCCGTGACAATATGATAAGATGTACGAGCTGATGTTGGACAGCGTTACAATTACGCCCCATTAAAAACGCAAACAAAAAATTCTTGAAGTTTCAAAGCCAATCCTGATGAAACATACAGACCCTAGAATGTCGGAGGTCAACGGCGTGCTGGTAAATTTCAGAATACATTTCGACGCATTTATTCGATCTAAATTGCAAAACCAAATTCTTCGATAATTCGCATGAAAATAAAAAAATAGGCTAGGTTGAACGCGCCGGTCAATAAAGCATTAACATAGACTGAATGCATCCATACTGTACTAGAATTTCTTTGACAACCAAACGGAAAACCCCCAATTAGGTATCAGCACTTCCTACACCTGCTGTTACAGATGAGGTCTAACTGATAAGCATGTCCCGCTAGAAAGCAGGGAAGGCACTGCTCAGTTACTTTGCCCATCGTGAGCCTTAAGTCTTCTCTCTTCAAAGATATGAAGTAGTGTGTGAGAAAACAAGAACTTATGTAGTTGGCTAAATTTGATAAAAATTGCTACCGCTTTTTGACTATTCGTTGCTGAATGGTCAAAAAATAACCCCCCAGAAGCGATCCTGGAACCAGGCCTTTTTAATCCACCAAGAATCGACAACTTAACCCATTTGCATAATTATGCTTTAACTTTAGTATTCTTATAATAGTAATGGTACTCCAAAGCCATACAAATCTTCGGAGGAAGCTCGAAATATCCAAAGATGCTATTCTCAAAAACAAAGCCCCAAAATGTATAACGCTTTCTTACTGAGAGAAACTTTTATTTAAATAAATAAAATTTTCTCACAGTGATTTATGGAGGAGACTCTTTCATTCCTCTCACTATATAACTGTTATTAAGAAAGAGAAAAAAATGTTTCGTTAGCTTAATGTGAAAATGTGCTAAGGCAACTTTTACGAATTTTACAGGAGACGAAAAAAATGAATAATTTTTGAAATACCCTTTTTTTCAAAACTGTGAATGAGGATACCTTAGTTGCAATACTTTTGAGTGTAGAAACTTTGAAAAGGATAAATAAAAATCAAGTATGCTAACCCAGCAGCTATTTTATGACCTAGGACAATTTCCGCACTCAAAACAAATTTTTACTCCTGACTTAGCACTTTTTACTCAATATGTTTCCCCATCACTCCTCCCCTTTAATGATTGAAATATAACACTAAAACTATATATTTCACAAAAAATACTATTTATTTGTCAAACTATTTCTAACTATTGGCGGCCACCGTGGTGTGATGGTAGCGTGCTCCGCCTACCACACCGAATGCCCTGGGTTCACACCCCGGGCAAAGCAACATCAAAATTTTAGAAATAAGATTTTTCAATTAGAAGAAAGTTTTTCTAAGCGGGATCGCCCCTCGACAGTGTTTGGCGATCACTCCGAGTGTATTTCTGCCATGTAAAGCTGTAGACGGGACCTCGCCAATTTGTAGGAAAAATTAAAAAAAAAGAGCACAACGTTGGAAGAGAAGCTCGGTTAAAAATCTCTTCGGAGGTTATCGCGCCTTATATTTATTTATTTATTTATTTTATTTCTAACGGTTCTGATCTGGACTCTTTTGCCGGATGGTGCACAGAAAATAATTTATTTTTAAATTCAAACAAATGCTGTGTGGTGTCTTATTCCAAAAAGACAACTGCACCAGACTTTATCTACAAACTAAATGCTAAATCTCTTAACCGTTGTAAAGAGAGTAAAGACTTGGGTGTAATTTTTGACTCCAAACTCTCTTTTTCTAGTCACATTGACTTCGTTGTTCCAAAATTTGTTGCAATTGTTGGGTTCAGTAGACGTAACACCAGTGACTTTAAGAACCCTATGACGTTGTAGGTACTTTATATATCCCTGGTCAGAAGTGGTCTTGAATATTGCTCTAAAATATGGAATCCTTTCATATTTATCGAAATAACTTATAAAACAAATTATGCTATGAAATAACCTATGACTAGGACTATACTATATTAATCTTAATAACAGCTTATATAAGTTTAAGTTTGTTTTGTTTTCTATTTTTAACTAGTTTGTAAGAAAGCACGTAGTTATCGGCATGTAAGAATTGAAGTAGATTATGGTAAACGCAAACATTTATCAAACACCAAAGGAATATCTCAATGAAATAAAAAATAAATGTAAGGCGCTATAACCTCCGAAGAGATCTAAGGCCGAGCTTCTCTTCTAATTTGGGTCGTGCTCCTCTTGATTTTCCCTACAAATTGGCCGGACGGGACCTACATGATTTTATGCCGACTCCGAACGGCATCTGCAAGGCAGATGAGTTTTCACTGAGAGCTTTTCATGGCAGAAATACACCCGGAGCGCTTGCCAAACACTGCCGAGGGGCGACCCCGCTTAGAAAAATTTTCTTCTAATTGAAAAACCTTATTTCTAAAATTTTTGATGTTGCTTTGCCCGGGGTTTGAACCCAGGGCATCCGGTGTGGTAGGCGGAGCACGCTACCATCACACCACGGTGGCCGCCACGGCATATCTCAATGGGGTGAATCCAATTTCAAGGGGTTGTGTTGCGCAACCCTCTCAAGGGGTTGCCAGCGCAATACATAGCTTCTCCAACCCAATTGTCAATCTCACCTACCCGTGGCGACTCCGGTTTCATTAATAGCCAGGCTCTGGCGACCCCAAGTTTCTCATGAAACTAGGGGGTGCGGTGGGCGGGATGGCCTAGAAGGTTTTATTGTGGTCATTTAATCGCTCCCGAGATGGTCGGGCTAGTACCTTAATAGTACTTTGTTACCGGAACGTACCGAATCTGTATCCGGCAAAGGACCATCAACATCGTTAACACTCCCCAACGCCTACAGGTAGTGTCTTTATCATTACAACAACAACAACAACAACAAAGCATGTACTCTTAGACTGAATGAATCAAATAAATAAATTAAATGCGCGCACAAAGAAATGATCAGATAGAAGATATTGACTGGTTGACTTAGCACATTCTTTTTAACAACTGACGACTTAGCACCGTTACACATCATTGCCCACGGCACGTAAAATTGAAAAATAAACATATTGTTTTCTTGTAATTGATGTATTTTGAATTCAGTTTTAAAACTGCATTAAAATACAATTTTTCAAAAAAGTGACTTAGCACATTTTCACATTAAGCTAACGGTTTGCAGCTTTATGATAAGATATATCGCTCACTTCACCGTAGATTTAGATCAGAAAAATGGCAAGTCATTAATTAAAAATAAAAATTAAAACATAAAACAAAGTTGCTTACCGTAAGTTGAAATGTCAAAAGCTTTACTGCTGGTGAAAAGAACCTATTTTCTTATAAATTTTAATCACTACACCGCGTTACACACTTTCTGTCCTATGAACCAAATATACTTTTTCGGAAAGGGGAGAAAAAATAAAAATACACGTGTATCGGCGATTTTCATGATTTTTTTTTTTTTATGTATAAAGTATAAAGCTCATGGTGTCCGTCTGTCCGCCTGTGTGGAAGACTTTGGATCGATTTTTAACCCTTTTTCCGTGATCCAATAATTTTTGCAGGCAGACTCGTGGAAATGTCTGTATCACGTCAAATTAAAAAAAAAATAGATTTTTATTGATTCTCAGATTTTCCTGAATTTTTTTTTTATTATTTTTATTTTTATTTATTTTTGTCACTTTTCTCGGCATAACTTGAAGGTACTCCAAATTTTTAAACTACTAAAGCGATCCGATAAAAAAAAATTGTTTTTCAAACCATCCTGCTCCATATATTTGAAGTTTATCAATAGTAACTTTCTAACACTAAATTGTTTATGGCGGACAGATGGACACCACGAGCTTTATACCGTCGCCCGCTTGCCAGAAGCATGAATATGCCAAAATGAAAATGTTGGGAAATCGAGTTTCAAAGTTTATGGCTCTCTCAAAACACTATGCTCTTTTAACTGAGATAACTGTTTTGCTCGGATCAAGTTAATCTGCTCATGCTTTCTATGCATGTGGATGCGCTGAATCCGAATAAGCTGTAATAATTGGTCCAACTGGTAATGGTATGGCCTTAGCCTCAAAATACGTTAAAAAAAATTACTGCATATTGATTTTTAAACAACGTTAGGGCCAAGCCAAGACTTGCTAGGCCAGTTCTGTTGGCAGATGGGATTCGGAGCATCACAGTACTTGGGAAAACATCTGCGGCTTTGACTTATCGAAAGTATGTATGAAAATGGAAAAAATTACACATTAAATTCAATTTCATATACACTAATGTGTTTTTATTTAAGATATTATTGCAAACATAGAACTAGTTCTTATTCTCATCAGAATCAGAATCGTCTGAAATGTTGGGTTCGGGAAAATCGTTGCCCTCAAGTTTTTTATAAAAAGAATGATATTGTAACGAATTTACTGCAAATCCTCTTATTTGCCTTTTGCTAAGTTCGTATCAATAAACTGTTGAATAAATACCTCCAATATTGAATAATGGAAAAATGGCCTTTATTAAAGTACTTCACAATAACACTTATACTTTGCAACTAGCTGGCTTAATAACCAAACTGACTGATAGCTTAAATGAAACTGATCTAATGCGCGACAGACAGCGTGCTTAACTGAAACTGTTTGTAGCCCCTCTAGCGCTGCTGCTTTTATACTCTGTGATTTCCTCGTGGCAACTTCTAGGTGCTTCCAGAATTTACTTAGTCACCGCCATATAATTATAACTACAGATGCACGTATATAGCTTCTCATATCCTTGTATTTGTGAGCGACACTTCCACAATTACAATTGCATAATTTTGGGAGCATCTCAGATATCTGCATGTATTTGTGCATCTCTTCTCTGCTGCGTGTACGTACATATGTGTAGACATAATGATTTATTCGATTATGTAGAAACAAGTGACTGTCTGCTTTAGTGTTGTTGTGACTTCATTTACTTAGCATCAGACTAGGGATGTGAGTATCACTTAGTGTTGCTAACATTCGTACCACTGCCCTCCACCTAAGTCTGATCGCCCCGATCAGACAAATCTCTCGATCTAAACGCTGCCAGCATCTCCAAATGTACCACTCTTCTACTTCGTGGTTTCCAAATGGTTTGTATGTGGTAGATGGTGTCACTGATCTTCTTCACAACTTTGTACGGGCCTTCCCAACTGCACCGAAATTTGGATGGAACACCTTTCCGCCGGTGAGGGTTGTATAACAGTACCAAATCTCCCGCCAAGAAACCTTTCGAATTATTGTTCTCATTGTTCCTGTGTTTCATCGTACTACTCAATACCCTGGTTCGTTCCTTCACACTCTGTTGTTTGGCCAATGAACTACTTCGTAGAGCTTGGACGGATTTGCTTTGCATAATCAGTATCGTTCCGACGCTTTACAACAGTAGTGTGCTCTGGCTTGAGACCACCCTTGCATTCTTTCTGCGAAATTCTTTCCTTCGTTTTAGTACGTCCGTTAGGGCTTTTCAATGCCAGTGTTTCTCTCACAGGTACCTTCGGTTTTGATTTGTTGGGCCCATTCGTTCCATCAACCCTTGCCCGATCTGCTGCCTTTGACTTTTGCGGTTTTTGTCGAATCTCTTTCACCAGCACTCGATTACTGCTGAACCCTTCTTCCAAACTGAAGTTAAGTGGCACATCCTGGTTCTCATAGCGCATAATCCTTCTTGGCATATCGATCCTGATGTCATGGTCAACTAAGAAGTCCACTCCCAATATGACTTCATCAATGATCTCCGCCACAACGAATTTGTGTAGAACCATGACCTTCCCAATTAGGACTTCACATATCACTTCTCCCTGGACTTGGTTATACTCGCCTGTGACCGTACGCAACCTTGCTCCAGGTAACGGTTTTACGCTCCTTACCATCCAGCTTTCCTTCGACGGCAAGACTGCTCGATTTTCTTCCAATTTGCGACACAGATATCACAGGGCATTTAATAGCTGGGGCAGGTTTTCGTTCTTTACATCTGACACGCTCTTGCTCATCTCCTCCAACAATGTGGGTTTACGGCCACCCACATTGTTGGAACTATTAGGATCAAGATCGCAATGACGTGCAATGTGACCGGGCTTCCCGCATTTGATAACTCTTTCACTCCGCTTTTGCGATCCTTTCAGCGCCTCCAATATTGCGTCTACCCACTCTGGCCTTTCTACTTCCACACGGCGTGCTTTGAAAACTGGCTTACACAGAAGCGACGCTGTTTCCTGAATCAGAGCTTATGACACCGTTTCTGCGAATGTTGGCTTTGGGTTTGCGTATGTAGCTCGCTTTGTTTCGACGTCCCGTATGCCATTTATAAAGCTCTGAATCTTTACCCTTTCAGTCTTTCAACATCCGACGCAAACTCTTGCAATGTCTCACCAGGCTTCTGGAAGCGGTTCAGTAACTCCATTTGGTATATCTGTTTTCTATGCTCGCTTCCATAACGTCTCTCGATAGCGGCCATCAATGCTCCATAGCTGTTCCGTTCGTACTCTGGATTAGTCTGTAATATTTCGGCAGCTGGTCCTTTCAATGCTACGAAGAGTGTAGCAACTTTATCTTCAGCACTCCAGTTGTTCACTGCTGCGGTCTCCTCAAGCTGAATCTTAAATACCTGGAAAGGAACAGAGCTGTCAAAAGATGGTGTTTTTACCTTTGGATTACTCGTTGAAACTGCTGGGCGATTTAGTTGCAACTGCTCGATACGTCCTCTCAAAGCATCCACCTCTGTCTCGATTTTTTTTTCAAACTGTCAAATTTTTGTATCGTGGGCCTCCAGCTTCGATGTTACCCTTATCTCCTGTGCCTCCAGCTGCGAGGATATGCGGGCCTCCTGTGCTTTCAATTGCTCAGCCAACTGAGATGTCATATATGTCTTTTGCTCTTCCAGTTGGGATGCCATATATGTTTTCTGTTCTTCCAGTTGAGTTTCCATCTTGGATGTTATTTGTGTCGACATTTCTGAAATACGTGTTTCTTGTGCTTCAATTTTCGATGTTACTGTCGACGTTTGTGCAGATATTGCAGCCAATATCACGTTCAAGTCTGTGCTGGTAACTGTCTGCGATGTTTCGTTTTTCTCTTCAATTTTTATTGTTGTCTCGTCGACATCAAGATGAAAGGCATACTCTTCCACGTTAATTCTTTCTGCTTCCATTGCCTCTCGTAGTCGTGCCTGAAGTTCAAGTTTAATGCCGGTTGTATTCAATCCACGGCTCTCCAACTCCTTCTTCAGTTGCTGGATCTTCAATTCACTGAACTTTGCCATGTCCTTGTTGTCCTCTGGAATTTATTCAAAAATTCCTCTTCTGACACCAATTGTAACGAAGTTACTGCAAATCATCTTATTTGCCCTTTTGCTAAGTTCGTATCACTAAACTGTTGAATAAATAACTCCAATATTGAATAATGGAAAAATGGCCTTTATTAAAGTACTTCACAATAACACTTATACTTTGCAACTAGCTGGCTTAATAACCAAACTGACTGATAGCTTAAATGAAACTGGTCTATTGCCCGACAGATAGCGTGCTTAACTGAAACTGCTTGTAGCGCCTCTGCCGCTGGTGCTTTTATACTCTGTGATTTCCTCGTGGCATCTTCTAGGCGCTTCCAGAATTTACTTATAGCGTTTTATTTTCTGGCTAAAGTGTTACGCTTTTTGTACGCCGCGCAAGGGTTGTTGTTCTATTCTAAAAAACAGGCAACGCCTTTACGGGGTATTTCGTTCTTTTGTGAAAATTGTGGCCTGCTCGCAACGCAAAAGCGTTACACTTTTACCCTGTATAAAATGGAGGTGTGGCAATGCAACTCTGTGAAACTCTCAATTCGCTCTTAAGTTCCACATATATTCTGTTAATATGAGTGAATATGGTGAGTTGAAATATTCATTGTATGCACTATAAATGTTGAACATTTTCTGGGGTAGGAGTAACTCTATTAAGGCTTTACCATTTACTTAGGCTACAATTTATTTCAGAAAAGAAAACGCTATTAGTCACCGCTATATAATTATAACTACAGATGCACGTATATAGCTTCTCATACCCTTGTATTTGTGAGCGACACTTCCGCAATTACAATTGCATAATTTTGGGAGCATCTCAGATATCTGCATGCGTTTGTGCATCTCTTCTCTGCTGCGTGTACGTACATATGTGTAGACATAATGATTTATTCATTTATGTAGATACAAGTGACTGTCTGCTTTATTGTTGTTGTGACTTCATTTACTTAGCATCAGACTAGGGATGTGAGTATCACTTAGTGTTGCTAACATTCGTAACAATATTGTTTTGGTATAACACACACAATTTTTCCAAGTATTTTAGTTTTGATTCGGGAAGAGGCAATGGCTTCGAATAAACCGGTTTGCCTTCATTTAAACAACTATTATTTTTAGGATATTAAGCTATTAAAAATTTTTCATCGGTATAATTTTGTTTGAAGAATACCAGGCCCGTATATCCGAACAATGGAACATTCGAATATGTGCTGTTCTTATTTTTTTCAAAAATTTTAAAAATTGTTTAGCCATATCAACGAATGTGTCATACAATATGCCACATTCCTTTTTCTGGCTCAACTTTGTGTGATTGAATTGTACATTCGTGGAAATGGCATTGCAAATTATTGGGGTTTCCATGTACGTAGGAAGCTCTAGATTTAAGTAGAACCTAGAGAATCTAAAGGGTAATCCAAAGGGGTCTCTAACACAAAATCGGAAAAATTGCACATTCATGCTTCTGGCTAGCGGGCGACGATACTTTATACATAAAAAGAAATTCTGACGTGTACATGAAAATCGCCGATACACGTGTATTTTTTTTTCTCCCCTTTCCGAAAAAGTATATTTGGTTCATAGGACAGAACTAAAGCTCGTTTTTGGAACGCAGTGCTATTATTCAATTGATACCCTTTACCTCCTATGCACATTTCGCTCAAAATTTTTTTGTGTTTGTTCATTAAGACATTGAAATTTAAGGTTGATACTCTCAATAAATTCTATTAATTTTTTTTTAATTACCTAACCTAAAGTTCAATTACTGTTGAAGATGTTGAACAAAAACAAACAATGAAAAAAACAAATTGAAGGTGACGGAGACAGCAAAGTGTGCGTATGGTGCATGTGGAAATTTCCACACCGCCGTGACGGAAAATAGTTTCATTATCAATGTCTACAATGGCTCAGAATGGAAGTGTGGAAATTTCCATACGCACCCTCTCAATTCCACCTAATCTTGATATGTACATGCATACATACGCAGTAGAGATGAGGCATGGATTCTTCCGGACTCCGTAATTGCAAATACCAATTTTGATCTCTTCTTCCCTATCACCAAGCTATGATTAAGAAAAAATAAATCTTTCTATCTAAGCATTTTCCAAACTAACACGAATAATTCTTTCTTTATTTAAAGTAAACAACACACATAAATGGAATGCCATAGACGCCAATGAACTCAACGCCCGACCAACAAAATTATTACTGCCGGAATGCATACGATTCCGGCCGGCATCTTGTGAGACTGCACATTGTTAACGCTGTTGAAATGCACTAGATTCCAATCAACACATCACTGTCTTGTTTCTTTTGCAAAAAAAATTAAGGTTAAAAGTCGACGTATCAAATCCATTATTATACGAGAATGTGTATGAGTTACATCTTTGGGAGAAGTATTACCGGTATGACAAGCAACAACTGGAAGCTATGTCAGGCTAGATAGGCGAGTATTGCATTACGTTAATTCATCGCAATCCGAGCACCACATTAGCAGAGGGTTATTTTTGGCAAATTTTCGACGACAAAGGAATAAGTACAAAGGGACATAGTGGCGGGTCACCAAAATTCAGACGGCTATGAAGGTGAGAGAAGTAAATTCTTCCAATAATCAGTTTATGGACAAACAATACCCCTAGTAATATTCTTCGATTTTCCAGACAGCGTAAGTTGATAAGAAGAACACTACTTCTTTATGGTGGAATGTGAAGATTTGAATCCCAATTAAGACCGCGTAGAGCAAAGATTAAAATAAGCCTTTGTACTGACTCAATTCGCTTTATATGATCTTGAGATACAGTTCATCTAATACATGGACAATACTCAAGTATTGGAACCGTTTAACCAATTCAAGTACACCCAAAGCTCGTTTCAGATCAAAAAGAACAGCTACATAGATCATTCGCATTAGATATATGCTCCAAAGGATTACCATCAAGCAAAGAGGGCTCCAAAACGACTGGCTTCACTCGTTGTAATATCATATGCTAACATTTAGACCAATTCAAAACAAGTAAATTTATTGCGCAACAGCATTGGAACGAGTCCAAATCAGCTTGAAGAAGGTCTAAGGAAGTCGCATCGAAAGGATAAAAGATGGAACAAAGTTTAACACGATCCGCATACATTATAGTATCGGATTGCGCTATAATCGTGTGAGGTAACTCACCTGTGGACAGAGTTAAGAGCAAAGAGCCTACTTGAACACCCTGAGGAACATCGGATTATACCTCAAACAATTCCCAGAGATTACATTTGAATAGAACATTTTGGGTCCTATTAGAAAGGTAGCTTGTCAGCCGCATTAAGAGGTGAGACGGGCAGCAAAGTAGATCAAGCTTATGAATAAGGAGCTCATTGTTAACGGAATCGAAAGCTTCGCTGAAATCCATGTAGTTGACACCCGTCTGCTTCTTCATCAATAAACCGGTCATAACTACAGAGGTAGAGGTAGTAGCTGACCTTCGATATATGGAAATGTGTTGACATTTACCAAAAATTTCGGCGACGTATGGAAGCTTTTAGATTCGGCAAACTTCTGTAAGAACGAAAACGGCGAACTTGTAACCGATATCCAGAAAGCACGCCCAGCGATATTGAACCCGATCCCTCAATCAATGATGATGGAATTTATATCCCCCACCCGATTATGACGAAGTCAGGATAGCAATAACCGCGGTCGCAGATGAATTGCCTGCGGAGTTATTCAAATACGGCGGCGAGGTGTTGGTAATACGCATACATTACCTTCTTCGCACACTATGGATCGACGATGCCTGACGATTGGGATCTAAGTGTTCCTTGCCCAGTTCACAAGAAGAGTCTCCAAACTTCACGAACTATCGCGGAGTCAGCCTTCTTAATAAGCACATATGTCAAGCCAGACTTGGTAAATCTACCATCGACCACATTTTTATTATGCGACCAATCTTGGAAAAACTCCGCGAAAAAAAATTAATACACATCACCTCTTCCATAAAGCCAAGATTTAACATTATTTAGTCCCATAACTTGAGCAAAAATTGAGTTCCCGATAAAGATTTATTTAGTATCATTATCTTTTGGGACTAGTCGTAAAATTTGTAGCAGGGTTCTCGTGTGCGAAATAAACAAACTATCAGACACACTGCAACCCAATTGAACTAAGAAGACAAAAGATTTTAATAAATATTTCCACCGGCTAACTATTGCAAGTCACAGAGAGATAAGATTTATTTAAGTGTATAAACAAACAACTAAAAATTACCCCCCTCTTTATGAGGAGATTGTTGATGTGCGTAAACAAACAATTATCTGCAGCAGCCAAAAAGTCCAAATTTAATCGAACTACAAATATAGAAATACACATACATGGGCGCTTTCCATAGTCATAGAAAGTATATAAATACGTTGAAGCAGCTTCAACAAATCAGTTCTTTTTGACAATTCCAAAAATACACTAAACATACTTGAAAATGAAGTTTTTCATTGCGATCCTTGCCGTTGTTGCACTGGTAAGGATTTTTTTTATAAAAAAAAAGTGATAGTAATTTTAATTAATCCTATTATTTAGGCCCATGCCGAAGTTGAATGGAAAGTAAAGACTCCAGCCGAAATTAAAGCAATCCGCGAAGAATGTCTCAAGGAACTTCCACTTAGCGAAGAAACCATTCAACATTTGAAAAATTTTGTTTTTCCCGATGAGGAGCCTGTACGCAAATATTTACTCTGTTCCACTAAGAAATTGGGCATCTTTAGCGAACATGAAGGTTATAATGCCGAACGTGTTGCCCAACAATTTAAAGCCGATTTAGATGCAGCTGAAGTATTAGCTATTGCACAAGGATGCGCTGATAAGAACGAGCAAGGCAGCAGCGCTGAGATTTGGGCATATCGCGGTCACAAGTGTATGGTCTCAAGTAAGATTGGGGAGCAGATAAAGGCTCATCTCAGAAAGCAAGCAGAAGAACATGCTTAACCTGTTTTATATTTGTTTTTTGTAAAAAAGTATAAAATTTAATAAAAGGACTGGAAAATTCTTGAACAAGTAAAAATTTGTGTTTAGTTTATTTTATTGTTTTAACGTGGTTTTCTTTTAGTTTACAACTTTCTATTCGAAAAAACAAATGTACTCCTCTTTTGAAAATTGGTGTTGGTTTGAGAATATTCGTAGTAGATTGGTGATGGATTCAACAAATTATCCTATTTTTCAAAAAAAATTCTCACATGGAATGCTCATCTAGATGCTACCTTAAAATAAAGCAACAAAATCTTTTTTCGACACACTGACTCTATAGCAAAACAGGGGGTGGCGGCCACCTGTTGTAAAGCTAATAGTCAACTATGCTTCCTTACTTTGGTGACCAGCAAAGCACAGGAATAACAAAATTAAGCAAACTTCTTCGACTAGTTTGTATTGGCATAACGGGTGCGATGAGAACGTCCCCTGCTGATGCACTTTGTGCCTATTCTTATAAAGAATAAGTAAAGGTGTATAAGTTCGGGTGTAACCGAACATTATATACTCAGCGTGAGCTTCAATTGCACATTTCATTTCATATAAATTACTTCTCTATATAACACGTGGCACCGCCCATTTAAAAAGAATGTCTTCCCATTTCCTCTTACAATAAAACTTGATAAGTGAAATGTCATTGACTCAAAACTATTTTTTGCTAAGTTATAGCTTATTATTCTAGCCTTCGACCCTTTTAAAAATCTTTTATATAAAAGTTGCTGGCTCGACACAATAAACAGCAGGCCCGTCCCCTTTCGTCAATTTAGAACCATCAGTATATACTACGTGCCATTTCTGCACCCTGACAACAACCCCAAATGCCTCCTAACTATGGAAACCGTGGAAATGAAACGATTTTTCATATTAAGTTGCGAATGCGCATCACAATGCGTGTTTTCGGCGACCTTTAAATTGATCTTTGCTAGGCTAAAATTGATTGGGCTACAACATGATAAAAATTTTTTAGAAAAGTCCAAATAGAACGTTCGAAATTATCGTAAAATTTCTGAGACTGATTTGCAAAGTTTCGGTAAAAAATTCATGGCAGTTTTATTTTACAAATTTCGTAAATGAAAAAAGAACTTAGTTGACTAAATTTGATAAAAATTGCCACCGCTATTTAACTATTCATTGCTGAAACGTCAAAAAATAACCCCCCAGAAGTGATCCTGGAACCAGGCCCTTCTAATCCACCCAAGAATCAACAGCTTAACCCATTTGCATAATTGTGCTTTAATTTGAGTATTCTTATAATAGTAATGTTACTCCAAAGCCATACAAATCTTCGGAGGAAGCTTGAATTATCCAAAAATGCTATTCTCAAAAACAAAGCCCCGAAATGTATAACGCTTTCTTACTGAGAGAAATGTTTACTTAAATAAATAAAACTTTCTCACAGTGATTTATGGAGGTGACTCTTTTATTTCTCTCACTCAATAACTGTTATTAAGAAAGAGAAAAAAATGTTTGCATCCTTACGATAAGATATATCGCTGCGCTTCTTTCTAGGCTCACTTCCCCGTAGATTCAGATCAGAAAAATGGCAAGTCATTATTAATTAAAAATAAAAAGTAAAACATAAAACAAAGTTGATTACCGTAAGTTCAAATGTCAAAAGCTTTACTGTTGGTGAAAAGAACAGTTAGGTTAGGTTGAACTGGCCGGTCCATGAGAACCTCACATAGACTGAATAAGTCCGTAGTGTTACCAGAAGTTTGTTTTAACGACCAAACTGAAAAACCCTATCAAAAACCAGGACCTATGTTATAAAATAACTCCGTTCTCATGGCAAATACTAGAAGCTTCCTAGGACTTAAGCCACTTGCTGCTGTTAGATCTGACAGCTGTATCACTCCTAATAGCTGGAGTCTTAGCCTGGTAAGCGCAGGGCAAGAGCACAGAAAGTTCTCAACCGTTTCCTCCTCCAGCCCGCACTTCCTACATCCGCTATCACTCACCAAGCCTAATTTAAAGGCATGTGACGCCAGAAGGCAGTGTCCAGTCAGAATACCCGTCATGAGTCTACAGTCCTCTCTTTTTAATGATAGAAGCAACTTTGTTAGTCTAAGGTTGTAAGACCTGCACATAATCTTCGACACTTTACAGCCCCGCGCTTAACCCACACCTTTCCTGCTTGGTCGATCATGTGCACCTCTCGCCTTCGCTTAATTTCGCCCAGTCTAATTGATACGTCTATGGAGCAAGCTTCAAGGGATGCGCCCTTTTTAGCTAATTCATCCGCTTTTTCATTCCCATCTATTCCCATATGCCCTTGGACCCAATATAGATGTATGCTTCTCCCTGTCCCGATTCTCTCCAGAACCTGCTTACACTCTAACACGCATTTAGATGCTGTGGTATGCGAGATTATTGCCTTAATTGTTGCTTGACTGTCAATATAAAAGTAAACACGGTTGCAGCTTGGGCTATTTTCTTCCAGGGTTTCTACTGCTTTGGTTACGGCTACCATTTCCGCTTGGAAAACGCTACTGTAATTCGGCAGCCTGTAGGATCTATTTATTTCCGGATCAGCACAGTATACCGCAGACCCTACTCCTGCCACGACTTTGGAACCATCTGTGTACACATGTATCGCCTCGTCCGCCATTTGAGCACCCTTGTGCCAACCGTCCACCTCTATTGTGGCCTTAAGATCGCCCTCGAAGCGCAGATAGGGAATCATGTAGTCTGTTCGTCTTGTGATTGATGACGCTATACTACTATGGCCATATGTTCGGCGCTCAAGCTGCCCCGAAGCACCGAGCCTGGTTGCGGTCGTTAACGCTTTGTTCTTTGCTACCATGTCTACAGGTGGGATGTGCAGAATGGCATACATTGCAGCCGTCGGGGTTGTTTTCAGGGCTCCCGTAATGCTAAGCATTGATAGTCTGCATACCCCCTCTAATTTTTTGAGGTATGTTGATTTTTGTGTGGCTTTCCACCAAACAAGAACTCCATAGTATAGGATAGGGCTTACAATTGCTGTAAAGACCCAATGAGAAAGAGAGGCCGATAAGCCCCACGTACACCCCAGCATTCTTTTACATGCATAGAGTGCCGTTGAGGCCTTCTTGACCCTCTCCTTTGAGCTGCCATGACAACTTACTGTCTAGGATGATTCCAAGATATTTTGTGCAAGGTTTCTCCTGTAAGGTCACCCCTCCTAACTTAGGCCTGGTCCAATTTGGGACCTTGTACCTCTTTGTAAACAAGACCATATCCGTCTTCTCCGCATTGACTTTCAAACCGACATTAGATGCCCAGGTATAAATATCCCGAAGCGCCCGATCCATCAAAGAACTAATCGTTGGAAGGCACTTTCCACTTATGACAATTGCAACGTCATCTGCGTAAGCCGTAAGTTTTACGAGTCCCTTATCGAATCGCCCGAGCAGTTGGTTGATGACCAGCATCCACAGCAGAGGTGATAGCACCCCTCCCTGCGACGTGCCCCTGTCCACTGATTTCGTTGCCTCGTACAATCCCCATTGTGATGTAATCTTCCTGCAGTTTAACATGCAGCCGATCCATCTGGTTAGCTGGATGTACTTTAATGTAATTAAGACCATGCATAAGCGCTCATTTAGAGACATTATTGAAAGCCCCGGCAATGTTTAAGAAGACTCCTAGAGCATATTCATTATATTCCAAGGCTTTCTCTAAGCTTATTACCACCCTATGCAATGCGGTGTCTACCGACTTGCATTTGATGTACGCATGTTGTGTTGTGGAGAGCAGCTTTTTATCCACGTTGGACTTTATGTACACATCTATCAGCCTCTCAAAGGTTTTGAGCAGAAATGATGTTAAGCTAATGGGTCAATAATCTTTGGCATACATGTGGCCGATCTTTCTCGCCTTTGGTAGGAAAGCTACACGAGCAGTTCTCCAAGAGTGCGGTACATGATTCAGTTTTATGCACCCACCGAATATTATTTTAAGCCATTCCACGACCGCCCTACTTGAGACTTGTAGCATGGCCGGGAATATACCATCTGGACCCGGCGGTTTAAACTTAGAAAACGTCTTCACTGCCCACTCGATATTGGTATCGGTCACCAAGCCCGGCACTACCCGCTCCGTGATCGAAGTGTGAGTGCTGTCTGCTTGCTCTTCTAAACCATCTCCTGATGGGAAATGTGTATCGAGAAGCACCTCAAGGGATTCCTTACTATTACGTGACCATTCCCCGTTCTCTTTCTTTATTAGTCCCTGGACTATATTTCCCTTGGCTAGGACTTTTCTCAATCGTGGTGTTTCGCTGGAGCACTCTATGTCCGTACAGAAACTTTTCCATGAGATTCTCTTCGCACTGGAAATTTTACGCTTGTAGATCCTCAGTAGATCCCTGTACTCGTCCCGACACGCTTCGCTTTCCGCGGTCTTTGCTAGGTTAAACAATTCTTTTACCTGTCTTCTTAGAATACTCAGCTCATTGCTCTACCATGGCGGCTTTGCTTTTCCTCTGAATCTTCTTAGAGGGCAAGCTTTGTTATACGCAGTCATAAGCGTCCTAGTTAGGAATTCATTAGACTCCTCCAGTTCTTCCACATTGGCAACCTCTTTGGGTTGTCCCAGTTTCGTTTCTACCTGTTTCTGGAATTTAGTCCAGTTTGTTGACCTAGGGTTTCTAAAGGTTCCTCCCTTCTCTACCCTCCTTAGGGGGATGCTGAAGCTGATATACGCATGATCGGTGAAGGATGGTCTGTCACGAACCATCCAATCATACCTTGATATATCACGTTCGGAGGTCAGTGTAATATCCAAAACATTGCTGGATGTTGGACCAATGTATGTAGGGACATTTCCCCTGTTGGCTATCTGCAAATTGGTTTGCAGGATGTAACAAAATAGAGATTCGCCTCTCTCGTTCGTATCTGATCCTCCCCACGCATTGTGGTGCGCATTTGCATCCGCGCCTATGACCAACCGCGCCTTGCGCCCTTCGTCCTGTACTAGCCTCTTGCACTCCATCGGTGGAACCTCCGCAGCATGGGCCATGTAGCAGGATGCCAGAATATGTGCCTGCTTATTCCTTTGCTCAACGGCCACCACTACGAGGTCCTCAGTAGTGTAGTTAGGCAGCATATATGAATGCAGCTGTTTCCTTACCATTACTACAGCTCGCACCCGTCCTTCGGTTTGCACATAGTAAACGCCAAATTCGCGCGCGCTAAGTCCAGAAACCTTTCCTCCCGATGAGAGCCACGGCTCCTGGATCAGCGCCACGTCAAACGAACCCTCCTCAAGGGTTAGGGGGAGTTCGCTCGACGCAACTTTACTCTGTTGGAGGTATATCTGTAGGACTCGCAGCACCATTGGGCTGTTTGTCCCTCTCCAGCACCTTCGTCGTGGCGTCGTCGTCCTCCCCTTGCCCTTTTGGTTTAGGGTGTTCGAAGCCCCCTTCATCCTCTTGTAACTTTGTGCCGGATTATCCTCTGTGCGACTCACAGCACCATCTGGCTGTTGGTCCTCTTCTAACACCTTCGCGGTGACGTCGGCTGCCTCCACCTGTCTTTTTTCCCTTAGGATTTTGAGGTCCTTTTCGACTTCGCTCACTTCCAGCGTGTTAGGATTTTTATCCTCGGGACTTCTTTTCCTGAGTCGCATATAAATTTTGCCTGCACCAAAGGACATTTTTCCAAGCTGCGTATACAATATATCCTCCGCCTGCTTGTTTATTTGGAATATGTAGAACTGACCTTCCTCCGTAGGGCGAGATACAGTAAGTACCTTCCAATCCTGTGTCGATATGTTCGGATTTTGATTCTTCAGAAGTCGCAGTGTATCCTCCGACTTCATCACGCATGGTATCCATACCTTAAATTTTGGTACCGTGGGGATTTGAGCTTTATCCACCACTTCAAAAACCATTTCCTCCAGCCACCGCAAGCTCGCGAACAGTAAAACATATTTTCTTATAAATTTTAATCACTATTATTCAATTGATACCCTTTACCTACCTTTGCACATACGCTCAAAATATATTTGTGTTTGTTTATTATGACATTGGAATTTAAGGTTGATACTCTCAATAAATTGTAGGTATTAATTTTTTTTTAATTGCCTAACCCATAGTTAAATTACTGTTGAAGAAGTAGAACAAAAGTAAACAAGGAAAAACAAGTAATGAAGGCTAAGTTCGGGTGTAACCGAACATTACATACTCAGCTGAGAGCTTAGCTGCGTTGGTTTTGTAGGGTTTCGTAGATGGTTTATAAGTGACATTTAATTCCATATCAAATACGTTTGGGAAATATCGACCAAATTGTAGACCAAGGGTGACGTTTTTTGGGACGATTTTCTTCATCTTTTGTCAAATAAGGGAAAATCACCATGTAGGAAAATGAACCTAGGGTAACCCTGGAATGTGTTCGTATGATATGGGTATCAAATTAAAGGTATTAATGATGGTTTTAAAAGGGAGTGGACCTTAGTTGTATATGTGAAGGCGTTTTCGAGATATCGGTAAAAATGTGGACCAGGGTGACCCAGAACATCATCTGTCAGGTATCGCTAATTTATTTATATATGTGATACCACGAATAGTATTCCTGCCATGATTCCTAGGGCTTTTAATTTCGCCCTGCAGAACGTGGGCGTGGTCATAGTCGGATTTCGGCCATTTGTAGTACGAAGATGAAGTGAGTGCAGATAAATACGTGAACTAAGTTTAGTAAGGATATATCAATTTTTGTTCAAGTTATCGTGTTAACGGCCGAGCGGAAGGACAGACGGTCGACTGTGTATAAAAGCTGAGCATGGCTTCAACCGATGTCGCCCATTTTCACAGAAAACAGTTACCGTCATAGAAGGGATACCTTTGCCAACTTTCACAAGGATTGGTAAATTTTTATTCGACTTATGGCATTAAAAGTATTCTAGACAAATTAAATGAAAAAGGGCGGAACCATGCCGATTTTGAAATTTTCTTTTATTTTTGTATTTTGTTGCACCATATCATTACTGGAGTTGAATGTTGGCATAATTTACTTTTATACTGTAAAGATATAAAATTTTTGGTAAAAATTTGACTTAAAAATTTTTTTTTAAAAAGTGGGCGTGTTCGTTATCCGATTTTGCTTATTTTTATTTAGAATACATATAGTAATAGGCGTAACGTTCCTGGGAAATTTCATTATGATATCTTCAACGACTGCCAAATTACAGCTTGCAAAACTTTTAAATTACCTTCTTTTAAAAGAGGGCGGTGCCACGCCCATTTGTACAAAATATTACCAATTTTCTGCGTCATAAGGTCAATCCACCTAGCAAGTTTCATCGCTTTATCCGTCTCTGGTAATGAATTATCGCACTTTTTCGGTTTTTCAAAATATTCGATATCGAAAAAGTGGGCGTGGTTATAGCCCGATTTCGTTCATTTTAAATAGTGATCTGAGATGAGTGCCGAGGAACTTACGTACCAAATTGCATTAAGATACTTCAAAAGTTGCTCAAGTTATCGTGTTTACGGACGGACGGACGGACATGGCTAAATGAATTTCTTTTTTTGCCCAGATCATTTTGATATATAGAAGTCGATATCTATCTCGATTAGTTTATGCCGTTACGGGGTACCGTTATGCGAAAAAAATTAATATACTCTGTGAGCTCTGCTCAGCTGAGTATAAAAAACAAATAGAAGGTGACGGACACGGCAAAGTGTGCGTATGGTTCATGTGGAAATTTCCACACCGCCGTTACAAGGAAAATAGTTTTATTGTCAATGCCCACAGTGAATCAGAATGGAGGTGTGGAAATTTCCATACGCATCCTCTCAATGCCACCTAATCTTGATATGTACATGCATATATACCCAGTAGATATTGAGATGAGGCCTGGATGCTTCCGGAATTCATAATTGCAAATACCAATTTTGATCTCTTCTTGCCTATCACCAAGCTATGATTAAGAAGAAATAAATCTTTCTAACTCAGCATTTTCTAACGTAACTCGAATCATTTTTTATTTATTTAAGTCGACAACAAACATAAATGGAATGTCATAGACTCCAATGAACTCAACACTTGACCAAAAAATTATTGCTGCCGGAATGCATACGATTCCCGTCGGCTTCCTGTGAGACTGCACATTGTTAACGCTGTTGGAATGCACTAGATTCCAATCAACACATCACTGTCTTGTTTCTTTTGCAAAAAAAATTAAGGTTAAAAGTCGACGTATCAAATCCATTATTATACGAGAATGTGTATGAGTTACATCTTTGGGAGAAGTATTACCGGTATGACAAGCAACAACTGGCAGCTATGTCAGGCTAGATAGGCGAGTATTGCATTACGTAAAGTCATCGCAGTCCGAACACCACATAAGCAGAGGGTTATTTTTTGCAAATTTTCGACGACAAAGGAATAAGTACAAAGGCACATAGTGGCGTGTCACCAAAATTCAGACGGCTATGAAGGTCAGAGAAGTAAATTTTTCAAATAATCATTTTATGGACAAACAATTCCCCTAGCAATATTCTTTGATTTTCCAGACTGTGTAAGCTGATAAGAAGAAGAATACTTCTTTATGGTGGAATGTGAAGATTTGAGTCCCCATTAAGGCCGCGTAGAGCAGAGGTTAAAAATACCCTTTGTGCTGACTCAATCCGCTTTATATGATCTACAAGGAGATGCAGGGCATCAAATACATGGACAATACTCAAGTATTAGACGGACCAGCGATGTGTAAAGGTTCGAACTCGAACTCTTAAGCCAACCGTTTAATCAATTCAAGTACACCCAACATCTTTTTGGGTGGGCAATATGCAAGTTAAAGCTCAGTTTTAGATCAAAAAGTACAGCTACATAGATGATTTGCAATAGATATATGCTCCAAAGGAGTACCATCAACCATAGAGGGTTCCAAAACGACTGGCTTCACTCGTTGTAAAGTCATATGCTTACATTTACAGCGATTCAAAACAAGTAAATTTATTGCGCATCAGCATTGGAACGATTCCAAATCAGCTTGAAGAAGATCTAAGGAAGCCGCAACGAAAGGATAAAAAATGGAACAAAGTTTTACACGATCCGCATACATTATAATATCGGATTGCGCGATAATCGTGTGAGCTAACTCACCTGTGGACAGAGTTAAGAGCAAAGAGCCTATATGAACACCCTGAAGAACACCGGATTATACCTCAAACGACTCCGAGAGATTACATTTGAATAGAACATTTTGGGTCCTATTAGAAAGGTAGCTTGTCAGCCGCATTAAGAGGTGAGAAGGGCAGCAAAGTAGATCAAGCTTATGAATAAGGAGCTCATTGTTAACGGAATCGAAAGCTTTGCTTAAATCCGTGTAGTTGA
This sequence comes from Eurosta solidaginis, assembly GCF_040869045.1. Classification (NCBI taxonomy): domain Eukaryota; kingdom Metazoa; phylum Arthropoda; class Insecta; order Diptera; family Tephritidae; genus Eurosta; species Eurosta solidaginis. The sequence continues at coordinate 259,004,246 of NC_090319.1, forward strand.
CACCCGTTTGCTTCTTCGTCAAAAAACCTTCGATATATGGAAACGTGTTGACATGGTGATAAAAGAAAAGAGCACTGAATAGGAATAACGCCCGCAAATTTTACCAAAACTTTCGGTGACATATGGAAGCTTTTAAGTTCGGGGCAAACTTCTGTAAGAACGAAAACGGCGAACTTGTAACCGATGTCCAGAAAGTACGCCTAGCGAGATTGAACCCGATCCCGCAATCAATGATGATGGAATTAATATCCCCCCACCCGATTATGATGAAGTCAGGATAGCAATAACCAGATTAAAAAAAACAGCATGGCTGCGGTCGCAGATGGATTGCCTGTGGAGTTATTCAAATACGGCGGCGAGGAGTTGGTAAGACGCAGGCATCAGCCTCTTTTCACACTATGGATGGACGATGCCTGACGATTGGGATCTAAGTGTTCTTTGCCCAGTTCACAAGAAGAGTCTCCAAACTTCACGAACTATCGCGGAGTCAGCCTTCTTAATAAGCACATATGTCAAGCCAGACTTGGTAAATCTACCATCGACCACATTTTTATTATGCGACCAATCTTGGAAAAACTCCGCGAAAAAAAATTAATACACATCACCTCTTCGTCGATTTTAAAGCCACCTTCAACAGCACGAAAAGGAGCTGCCTAGATGCCGGTGCGTCTTAATTTTGTTTCCCTCGAAATGTATACGGCTGTGGAAAATGTCGTTGAGCAATACCATCAGCTTAGCCTTGGGAAGGAGCTTTCCGAGCCGTTCGAAACTAAACGAGGTTTCAGACAGAATGACTCCTAACGTGCTATTTCCTTAGTTTGATGCTGGAGAAAATTATACTAGCTGCATAACTTAACCGCTATGGAATAGCATTCTATAAGAGCGTTCAATTGCTGGCTGGCGTATGCTGATGACATAACCGTAAGTTCAGCTTCTTCAAACTGGAGAAAGAAGCGGAAAAGATGGGTTTGATGGTGAATGAGGATAAAACGAAGTACCTGCTGTCATCGAGCAAAGAGTTAGCACATTTGCGCCTTGGCAACCACGCAACTATTGGCAGCCATAATTTCGAAATAGTAAAAGCCTTCGTTTATTTGGAAACCAATATTAACACAAACAACAACTTCAATCTATGTAGAAATCCAGCTAAGAATCACGCTTGCAAAAAAATGCTACTTTGGAGTAAGAAGGCAATTGAAAAGTAAAGTAAAGTAAATAAGTAAAGTCCAGAGGCATGAACCATGACTACATCAGATGTGGCGGTTCTGGGAAAAGTTCTGCAAAAGATTAATGGTCCTCTACGCTTCAGCGCCGTCGAGTACAGAATTAGATTTAATGATGAGCTGTACTAGCTTTACACAGGACATCACCATAGTCCAGCGAATTAAAACGCAACGGCTGCGCTGGCTAGGCCATGTTATGCGAATGAAAGATGATGCTTCTGCTAAGAAAGCATTTTTATCGGAACCCACCTATAGAAGCACTCCGATGAAAGGACCAGGTGGGAAATAATTTAAATCCCCTAGTTAACCCCCCGCGACTGGCGCGCCTTATTGAACGGCCATAACCGTTTGCTAAGCGCCAATAAAGCAAGCTCCAGACTTTAGGGATCTCTCATAAAGCCAAGATTTAACATTATTTAGTCCCATAACTTGAGCAAAAATTGAGTTCCCGATAAAGATTTATTTAGTATCATTATCTTTTGGGACTAGTCGTAAAATTTGTAGCAGGGTTCTCGTGTGCGAAATAAACAAACTATCAGACACACTGCAACCCAATTGAACTAAGAAGACAAAAGATTTTAATAAATATTTCCACCGGCTAACTATTGCAAGTCACAGAGAGATTAGATTTATTTAAATTAAAATTACCCCCCCCCCCCCCCCCCCTTTTTTTGGGGAGATTGTTGATGTGCGTAAACAAACAATTATCTGCAGCAGCCAAAAAGTCCAAATTTAATCGAACTACAAATATAGAAATACACATACATGGGCGCTTTCCATAGTCATAGAAAGTATATAAATACGTTGAAGCAGCTTCAACAAATCAGTTCTTTTTGACAATTCCAAAAATACACTAAACATACTTGAAAATGAAGTTTTTCATTGCGATCCTTGCCGTTGTTGCACTGGTAAGGATTTTTTTTATAAAAAAAAAGTGATAGTAATTTTAATTAATCCTATTATTTAGGCCCATGCCGAAGTTGAATGGAAAGTAAAGACTCCAGCCGAAATTAAAGCAATCCGCGAAGAATGTCTCAAGGAACTTCCACTTAGCGAAGAAACCATTCAACATTTGAAAAATTTTGATTTTCCCGATGAGGAGCCTGTACGCAAACATTTACTCTGTTCCACTAAGAAATTGGGCATCTTTAGCGAACATGAAGGTTATAATGCCGAACGTGTTGCCCAACAATTTAAAACCGATTTAGATGCAGCTGAAGTATTAGCTATTGCACAAGGATGCGCTGATATGAACGAGCAAGGCAGCAGCGCTGAGGTTTGGGCATATCGCGGTCACAAGTGTTTGGTCTCAAGTAAGATTGGTGAGCAGATAAAGGCTCATCTCAGAAAGCAAGCAGAAGAACATGCTTAACCTGTTTTATATTTTTTTTTTGGAAAAAAGTACAAAATTTAATAAAAGGACTGGAAAATTCTTGAACAAGTAAAAATTTATGTTTAGTTTATTTTATTGTTTTAACGTGGTTTTCTTTTAGTTTACTACTTTCTATTCGAAAAAACAAATGTACTCCTCTTTTGAAAATTGGTGTTGGTATGAGAATGTTCGTAGTAGATTAGTGATGGATTCAACAAATTATCCTATTTTTCAAAAAATATTCTCACGTGGAATGCTCATCTAGATGCTACCTTAAAAAAAGCAACAAGAGCTTTTTCGACACACTCGACTCTATAGCAAAACAGGGGGTGGGGGCCATCTGTTGTAAAGCTAATAGTCAACTATGCTTCCTTACTTTGGTGACCCGCAAAGCACAGAAATAACAAAATTAAGCAAACTTCTTCGACTAGTTTTTATTGGCATAACGGGTGCGATGAGAACGTCCCCTGCTGATGCACTTAGTGAGAATACTTCCCTTCCCTATTCTTATAATGAAAAGAGTCGCACGTAATTTCGACGTGTGTATTGTGGGTAGAGCTCTTTGGGAAACTGACCTTGAGCCGACATCTATGGGCCAAACGACAAGAAATCGATACCAATGGGTTGCTACCCTGGTATTTTTTATGCAGAAATCGCTACAATAGAAGTTTACGGTAGGGAATATATTCGAAGAGGCTAATCCTTGAGTAGTATCCTGATTATGTCAGATAGCCAGACAGCCTTGTGTACCTTCCAGTCCTACACAATTACTTCTAGGCTAGTGGATGAATTCATTAGAGTCCTAAATGATCCGGGAGCCAAAAACATGGTTTTGTTAGAATGAGTGCCCGGGCAACAGGGACAAGAAGATAATGAACAGGCAGATTACCTAGCAAAGCAGAGTGCCATAGCATTATTCTATGGTCCAGAGTCCTTCTAACTGGTAAACAAAATAGTGAAGACAACACTGGATTGGATGCCCAGAGTAAAGACGGGCTAAATTGTTTATATCCCAGCAAAGATAGTGTCAGTCAAACTAATTTTCTAAGCAGAGAGGATCTTCGACCTCTAACTTGGTACTATCACCTAAGTAAGTCAACTCTATCCGAAACATAAGTATGTCGCTTTTGTGAGCTGGCGTATGGAACGGCGGTTTACATTCTCTTCCAATGCATCGCTCTGACAAGGCAGAGATTCTTCCTTCTAGGTGACGGGACTCTTAATCCAATTTTGATATGGAGTAAAAAATCTGAGGAGATACTTAAAAATATATTAAAAGCCTACACATACAGTAATTGGTTAAAAGGTCAACCACAATAGATCTAAATAAAGGACGCTGTGCTTCGGAGCCTAATAATAATAATAATTATCAAAATAGGGCATGACTGATATTTTTCCACATTTATTAGAAATACATATTTCTGTGGGTGTTGTCCTTAACCGATTTCGTACAAATAACATTTAATAACAGCAATATTCACCTTTATACGGAAAGTTTGTGACCGAATTTGTTGCTATAGATGAACTAGTCTTGGAGTTATGGGTCCGGAAACGAAAAAGAATGCTTTGTCGAAAAAAGAGCAAAGTCAAAAAATCTTTTATATAAAAGTGGGCGTGGTCGTAAAGCGAGTAAAAATCAGTTTTTTGCCTTCCCTGAACATTTTTTGAGTTTATCGCTGTTTTAATCATATGTGAATATATAAGTATGTCTCGAGCCTTTCAGCTCTTCCAAACATAGTGATACAATTAATGTTCGAAATGTTGTTACTATGCACTAAGTAATTGCTATTAAGAGATAAGCATTAGTGTTTTTATTAGGCCGCACATATGTATGTATTTGCTTTTACCCTGCAAAAACCGATGGGTAAAATTAGAGACCTTGTATGGTGCTCCTTATAAAGTAATTATCCATGAACAAATGAGCCAAGATCCCGCATTCCGGAGTTGTTGTATTTGTAATCGAATTTGAAAAAAAAGTTTGATGACGTAGCGCTTTTGAAATTTTTCGATTTATTACAGTTCTCTCATATTTCGCTACCAGTGTTCGGAGTATTTAAAACTGTTACCTGAGTAAACGATTACGCCGGAGTAAAAATTAAATTTTCGGAGTATATTTTTTCTTCCTTTTTGTAAGCGGGCTAACAACTAACATCAAATTGATGTGGTGGCTTGGCAAATCCTTCGGCTGTGTTTTTGCCATGAAATGTCTCTTGGCAAAAAAGTTATCTGCCTTATCAGATGCACATGGAGTCGGCTTAAAACGTGCAGGATGACCAATTAATGCTCCCATTAGCACACCACTACCTGGAAGAAAGGTGGGCTCTATCTCCCCGGATATTTATCGCGAAAAAAATATTATTATTATTATTTTCGGTTTACTTTAATGCTCTTTTAATGACAGAAGGTTTCAAGACCGGGAGCAGATTCCTGTAGGAACGCTAATGGTGGCCTGGTAACTGACGTAAAGAGATACTTCGATCGCCGATGATGAAAAACACTCTATGGCACCCAACTATGGCGAAGTGAGAATGGCAATATCAATGCTAAAAAATCACAAGGTGCCAAGTAATGACGGGATACCCGCCGGGCTGTTCAAACATGGAGCCGAAGAGTTGGTATAACATAAAAGAGCAAAAAAAGTGGGTCTTGCATTAAATGTGGATAAGACGAAGTATAATGAAGGAGGTATAATGATGAGCTGTATGTGATTTTTGCAGATATGACAATAGTGCAGCGAATAAAAACAAAAAGCTTCGCTAGCTAGTTCATGTTATGCGGATGAACGAATACGCTTCGGCAGTTTGTAAGCAGAGGAAAGAGAATACCTTCACTGAGTTGGGAGAGACAGTTGAAGGAAGCTTTGACCTCCCTTTGTGCTCGCAATTGGCGAATGTTATCGTAAAACAGGGTTAGCTGACTCTTGCTGACTCAACGAATTTCATTTTTATATAAAACTTCAAGAAGTACTGTATGTATAATTTTGCAGGATTTACAGATCGCGCTCGGCCCCAACTTTAATTACATTTTATTCCTTCTATTCTAATTCCGTACGAAAAAAGTACAAAACAGTGAGTAAAATGTGAACAAACATGTCTTAAGATACGAACAATGAAGCAAACAATCAGCTTTTCATACGTATACAATGAAAACTTCAGCCAAAATATATTAAGAAGTAATACTATTTAGATTTCAACTCGACCCAAATAAACCTTTGAGATAAAAAATGTAGTAGGAGGTAAGAGCGGAGCAAAATACTCCGATTGGAATAAAGTCTGAACACTGCGTTAGCAATGAAACAAGTTGTCAAAAGCGTGACGTCACGCCGAGAAAATTTATTTCACAGCTAACTATGATTTTTTGCTCTCTCATTTTTTAATGCGGGATCTGTTTATTGGTTCATGGTAATTATCCATCATGGTTAAGCGGACCAATGGCCTAAACATATACAATACATCATATACGTCGATGACAAAGAAGATGCTGGCAGGTGAGTTGGATGTGCTTATTGTGAAAAGTCAAATAGGCAATGTATTTGTTATCGCATTTCAACTTTTTGGCGTTGAAATTTTTGGAGCAGTACGTTTTTGACATCAAATCAGAAAATTAAAAAAAAATATACATGGAATATGTTATTTTTGTACGTGCGCCACCTTGACTGGCCAGACCCAGGACCTAGAGTAGATTGGATTGGTCTTGAAAATGTGCCAAATCGAATGATAACCACGCCCGCTTTTTCGATGTCGAAAAGATTCGAAAAATAGAAAAACTGATAAAGTGGCGAAACTTGGTGACTGGATTAATTTTATGACGCAAAATGGAGATTTAGTCAGATTTTGGAAAATGAACGAGGCACCGTCTTCCGTAAAAAACATGCATCGTTCGGAATGAAGTCAAACGAGGAAAAACAAAAAAAAAACAAAAAAGGAATGTTTCGAAAATGTTTGCTTTTGTTGGTTGTTTTTACATGGAAGAAAATCTATTCTAAATCTATACCTATAACTTGTACTTTGTTAAACTCAAATTGTTTGGGCTAAAAATTCAGAAAATTGCATTCGAAAAGACTGGTTTGGTAAATTTCAATTAAAAAATTCACAGAGGTTTTGTTGTTAAAATTTCGAAAGTAAAAAAGAAGGATTTAATTGGCCACCAATGCGCTCAGTGACACCCACAAAAAGTCGTGAAATTACTGTGCCAATCATGTGCAAAGCCAACGATATTATACTCACAAAGTGGCTCATATCTCTGAAGAGAGAAGATGGTGGGCATACTAACTGAACACTGCCTTCTGGTGTCACATGCTTATAAGTTAGGTCTCGTCAGTAACAGCAAGTGCAGGAAGTGCGAGCTGCAGGAACGGTTGAGCAAGTTCTGTATTCTTCTGCGCGCGCCAGGTCAAAGTTCCAGTTATAAGGGGCGGCAGAGTTGCCAGATCTCGAGCCAGCAATTCAGCTAGGTCCTAGAAAACTTCTAGTATTTACCAAGAGGACGGCGTTGTTCTATAGTATTAGTCCTAACACCTGATTGGGGTTCTTTCGTTTGGTCGTCAAACAAATTCTGGTAAAATTATGATCACATTTAGTCTATGGGAGGTCTTTATTGACCGGCCAATTCAACCTTTCACTATGCAATTAAAATCGCGGTGAACGTGGTTCTTAAAGACAAATACCCTAACCTCGCAGTTGAGGAAAGTAACCACCTCATGCAGATGTGCGTCACTCTAGCTCAACTTCGATCTGGAAACTGTAATAGGCTAAACTCTTACTTATCCAGAATCAACGCCGACATACCCGAGATACATTCTCCTACTTGTAACATGTCCCCACATAACCCAAGCCATCTTTTCAATTGCAATGTCGAACCAACGCCTGTAAAACCCATATCTCCTTGATCCAGAAGCTTGCAGAGTTTGGGACTCCCATTACAAGTATAAGATTTGAAAAAAAGTTCCCACTGCTATATTTATGTTCGTTGCTGTATACACTATCTCCTTCGTGGCAATATTTCATAAACGCTCCCTCTACTTACCGAGAAGTGATTTTTTAAAAGCAAAAAAAATATTTAAAGCATTTCTCTACGCTAATCAGTTTGTAGGTGTTTTGTTGGATTAGTTGATCACTGCTTACATCTAGGTATAGGTACATTTAGAATTACGATTTGAAAAAAAAACCCCGTATAAAAGCAAGACAGTCGGCTTCAGAAATTTAGTTGTTCCTCGTACTTAAGCTATATAAAACACTTAACGCACTTTGAAAACTATAAAATGAAGTTCCTTATTGTAATCCTTGCTTTTATTGCACTGGTATGTTTATTTTTTTTTTTTTTTTTAATTTTTAAATTGGCAATGACTTGTGGAATCTATTTTGTGTATTATTTATCACAATTATTTTAGACCCGTGCTGAAGGTGAATATAAAGTGAAAAGTGTAGCTGAAATTTTTGCATTCCAAGATGAATGTCTCAAGGAAGTAACACTTAGTGAAGAACAAGTGAAACAAGTTAAAGATTTCGTATTCGAAGATGAAGAGCCAGTCCGCAAATATTTACTTTGTGCGGTTAAGAAAATGGGCGTCTTCAGTGAAGAAAGTGGCTACATTCCACAAAATACTGCTAAACAATTCAAATTGGATTTGGATGAAGCTGAAGTATTAGCGGTTGCGCATAGTTGTGCTGATAAGAACGAACAAGGCAGTAGCGTTGATGTTTGGGCATATCGCGGCAATCAATGCTTAACTGCCAGCAAAGTTGGTGAAAAGATCACAGCCTACCTCAAACAGGTGCAAGAAGCAGTGAAAAAACAATAGATTATTATATGAGGAAACACGTGATATTGATAAATGTGATAAAACTTTGTTTTTGAAGTAATTATTTTGTTTTTAATTTTGGTACTCGACTTTTTCTTTTCTTTTACACTCTTTAGGCGGTGCTTCTGTAAATATTCCATATTGACCAAGTGTGTTCATAGTTCTAACAGAATTCGTTTGACGACTAAACGGAGAAAGCACTTAAATCCGCTTCCTTGTGTTTGCAAATAACTCTGACCTCTTGGCAAATAATAGAAAGTTATTGGTCCCAACTTAAACCCAACTTAGTCGTAACTTAATTGCTGTCTCGGGATCTTATAACTCTGGTAGCTCTAGTAGCCAGAGAACTGACCTCGCCAGGGCAAAACACGTACACATCTGCTGGCACCGACAAAGTACACGCTCATGACGCTAATAAGTAGTGTGCTATTAGTACGCCTTAAATCTTCTATCTTTAGTGAGAGGATGAACTTTGTTAGTCTAATATCGCGCATGAGCTTCCACGACTCTCCGGCTTGGTTGATTATGTGCAACTCCTTCCAAGATGTTAGGACCTCTATTTAACTGCTTTCATCTCAGCCACAATTTCCGCCTAAGAGCCACAGTGGTCTGGCAACTTGTATGAACTGGTTATTTTTGGTTCGGCTCACATACATCTCAGAAATTGCTTACATTTCTCGGAAGCTGGTGAGATGACTGATAAGTCTGAACTTGGTCATATAAATTCGTTCCCAAACTGGCCACACTTGTATCTTAAACGTATAAGTTTTCGGAACGTGCCGGGTCTATGTGCTGGAAGAGACCACCAACATCGATAACACTCCCGAAAACCTACTGGTAGTGGCCTTACCATTACAACAACAAAAAAGAAAGGAAATAGAATTGAAAGTAAGAGGGAGAATAATCGGAAACAGTGAAAGTAAGAGCAAGAGTAAAGTTACAAGGAAGAGGCTCGTAGAGAGAAATCGGCAGAGGAAAATTAAAGCAATTGCTTTTTAAAATTAGTTTTATATTAGACTAAGCTCATCATTCCTTATTGCGAACGTTAACTCAGGCGAACGAATCGTCTTGTAGCGATTTCGGCTAGATATGGTAGTCTCTATTAATTTCGTTTGGCCTTGACGTTTCTTCCTTCATGTCAATTATGAAAGTAAAAGCCATAGTGTACCTATACAAGTATGTCAACTAAGTGATAAACGTCAAAGCTAAAAACAGCCTCGCTCACCTGATGCAAATCTCAGGTCTAGAGTTGCATTTTTGGTACGTAAGAGTACTTCAAGCTGAGTTGCATTTGATAGTTTAATAAATCTTTGTAGTATTTACAGATTGAATAGTTGCATATATTTCCGCGAAAATAAGAATACTAAAAGATTTGTAGCCTGCAAAAATGCAGAAACATACGGAAAGCAAAATTTATTTAAATTAGAGTCAAAATATAAAGCACCACACGTGTAACATGGAAAAATTTCACTTCTAAGTCTGTTTACACAAATGCATAAGGGAAAAATTATATAAACGCTTTGGTCGCTTCAAAGCAAAGATAACTTACGGCGTTTCATTGTTATGCTCAGTTGAGCAGAGCTCACAGAGTATATTAACTTTGATTGGATAACGGTTGGTTGTACAGGTATAAAGGAATCGAGATAGATATCAGGATCATCAGGATCGAAAAAAAAATGTGATTGAGCCATGTCCGTCCGTCCGTCCGTCCGTTAACACGATAACTTGAGTAAATTTTGAGGTATCTTGATGAAATTTGGTACGTAGGTTCCTGAGCACTCATCTCAGATCGCTATATAAAATGAACGATATCGGACTATAACCACGCCCACTTTTTCGATATCGAAAATTTCGAAAAACCGAAAAGGTGCGATAATTCATTACCAAAGACGGATAAAGCGATGAAACTTGGTAGGTGAGTTGAACTTATGACGCAGAATAGAAAATTAGTAAAATTTTGTACAATGGGCGTGGCACCGCTCACTTTTAAAAGAAGGTAATTTAAAGGTTTTGCAAGCTGTAATTTGACAGTCGTTGAAGATATCATGATGAAATTTGGCAAGAGCGTTACTCCTATTACTATATGTATGCTTAATAAAAATTAGCAAATTCGGAGAACGACCACGCCCACTTAAAAAAAATGTTTTTAAAGTCAAATTTTAACAAAAAGCTAATATCTTTACAGTATATAAGTAAATTATGTCAACGTTCAACTCCAGTAATGATATGGTGCAACAAAATACAAAAATAAAAGAAAATTTCAAAATGGGCGTGGCTCCGCCCTTTTTCATTTAATTTGTCTAGGATACTTTTAATGCCATAAGTCTAACAAAAATTTACCAATCCTTGTGAAATTTGGTAGGGGCTTAGATTCTAGGATGATAACTTATTTCTATGAAAAGGGCGAAATCGGTTGAAGCAACGCCCAGTTTTTATACACAGTCGACCGCGTGTCCTTCCGCTCGGCCGTTAACACGATAACTTGAGCAAAAATCGATATATCTTTACTAAACTCAGTTCACGTACTTATCTGAACTCAATTTGAATTGGTACAAAAAATGGCCTAAATCCGACCATGACCACGCATACTTTTTCGATATCGAGGATTACGAAAAATTAAAAAAATGCCATAATTCTATACCAAATACGAAAAAAGGGATGAAACATGGTAATTGGATTGTTTATTGACGCAAAATATAACTTTAGAAAAAAACTTTGTAAAATGGGTGTGACACCTACAATATTAAGTAGAAGAAAATGAAAAAGTTATGCAGGGCGAAATAAAAAACCCTTGAAATCATGGCAGGAATACTTTTCGTGGTATTACATATATAAATAAATTAGTGGTATCCAACAGATGATGTTCTGGGTCACCCTGGTCCACATTTTGGTCGATATCTGGAAAACGCCTTCACATATACAACTACACCCCACGCCCTTTTAAAATACTCATAAAACCTTTCATTTGATACCCATATGGTACAAACATATTCTAGAGTCACCCCTGGTCCACCTTTATGGCGATATCTTGAAACCACCTATAGAACGAAGGCCCACTCCTTTCAAAAAGACTCATAAAATACTCTTCAATGCCTTTCATTTATTACACATGTAATACGAACACATTCCAGGGTTACTCTCGGTTCATTTTCCTACATGGTTATTTCCCCTTATGATGTCACCATAGCTCTCAACTGAGTATGTAATGTTCGGTTGCACCCGAACTTTACCTTCCTTACTTGTTTTTGGTATGGCGTTGTCAAAGCGTAGGCACGCGACCAAAGCATTTCTGAAAATTTTTCGATACTTCGCCCGACAAATGAATTAATGGATGCAACACAACCAATTCGTCTGTGTAAATCCGAGTTAATTTTTGTAACTGTGAAAGTATCCTGCAAATAAAATGGTGCTGTAAGTGCAAACAAATAAAACTCCTATATGGCACTACTTTATTTTCTATGTTTTTTACTTGTTTTTTCTCTTATATTTTTTGTCGAGGGAGCCAATAAGGTTTCAGTACTGATGTAAGTGTGTTAACTATATTTAAAAAAAAAACTAACGAAATACACGAAAAATACAACGTAGTTCATTAAAAACAAACAAGCCAGTTTGTATTTCGCTTGGTTCAACTATATGGTTGGCTCATCTGTGCAATAACAAAATATGTCTGTTCAAATTTTCAAAATCTGTGTATTGGTGTTAGTGCGAATGGTATGGAATGGAAACATAAAACTTAGCAGATTTTGTATGTGTAAGAAAATGTTGCCAATGTGTTAGTTTCATTTTGAGTTTGCCATCTCCTTTTGACAATCCCATCGGCCATGCAATGAAATAAATAAAATCAGCTGATGAGATGAGCCAACCATATAATTGAACCATGGTATTTCGATAGGGTTTTTTGACATTAAGCCGTTTTTTCTTTATTTTTTCGGACAAATGAAAATTTAATTTTAGTTTCAAAATTTTGTGCATAAAAACACAACTAAATTCAAGTGTAAATTGTGTGTGCAAATGAGTTAATAAGTATACGTTTTTCAGTTTTTCGTAGTTAAGGAATTGACCTCCAGATTCTTGTGTTACACAAATATAGTGAACTTGGGTACAGAAATTCAAATTAAAAAGTTTTTCACAATAAATTGAAAAACTACGTTTTCTCTGCTTTTTACACTTAAAGGAATAACACTCCGTAATAAATTAAACTTTTAATGAAAATCAATAACTCTGAACTGAACACTTTTCGCCATGACATAAAATTAAAATGCTGTGGAACAGGAGCAACACTTTTGTGACTACATAAACCCTGTTTCAATCTTTTACGTCTCTGCACAGAACCCTAATTGACCGTCTTTAACCGAAACAATGGCAACCCAGATTTTCCCGTTATGCTCACTTAAGCGAGTACCTGTCAGAAAGAAGTCAACACACTTGTACTTGTACACTATGGTAAAAGCAATTATCCAAATGAACTTTCATTTCGTAAAAGACAATATAGGCCTAAGCCGGAGCGACGTCAAAGAAAGTTTGCTGGGTTAACATATTTATATGTATATAACTATGTGCATCCGTTAGGCTAGGTTTTTTTTTGGCTGCCACATTACAAAGCGGAGGGGCACCTTTCAGTATGATACCAAAGAGGATAAATATAATAAGAGCCGTCACTAGTTATTTTTTAGGCATTTACTCGATGTAAACTGTGAGGTAGTCGCTACTTTTGTTTTATGAGGGACATTTTGGAATTGCCTTCCATTTATCCATGCGGTGTTGTCACTTTATGCAAACGTGTTTTTTGGAAAGAGAATTAAATAATTAAATAAATACAGTCGGAAAAATAAACACAAATACCCTATGAAAATGTATAGAAGACATTTATAAACATCTCGCCCAAAAAAAAGTAGCGACTACCTCATAGTTTACATCGAGTAAATGCCTAAAAAATAACGAGTGACGGCTCTTATTATATTTATCCTCTTTGATGATACCACTTATGCCCGGTTTTTCAGTTCGAGTTTAAACTCAAGTTAAAGTTGATAAGTTTAATCTTACTACTTTGTTCGATATCTTACAATTTTGCTCCTCATCTCAGTTTAAGCGGCCAAAGTGGCAGGGTTAAACTCTAGTTAACTTTAACTGAAAAATCGAACCTTAGCGAGCCAATTTGATCCTCTAAAATAGAGCCGAATGTCTTCGATTTCAGAAGATCCAAGCTCCGATAAACAGCCAATGAAGATTCAGACATTCCCTACGCGTCCTGCCCAAAACAGGAGTTTTGTAAAGAAAGTATTCAGCAGAAATTGTTAGCTGAGATTCCCAAGGATTTCTCGATCTGCTCTCAATAAACCGTGAATCGTTAATAGTGCAATCATTAGACCTAAGGAGAGACTATCACGATTACTTGGGAACTTAGTCTAAGTCTCAACTCTGTGGAACCAAGTTTGCTTGAACATTTCACATGTCGGTGCCAGTGCCCATCTGGCATTTTAACTTTCGCAGTGAAAACAGGCGAGACAATATGTGTAAAGCAATCCCTTGTCAGTTCATACTTGCTCAATAAAGAGAATACGTTTTTATTTCATTATCGATATACGAAAGTAAGCTATCAGGTAAACTTTTGACCTCGTTCAACGAAGAAAGGCAAACAAGTATTAATAAGTTATAAAATTGCTAGGCCAGATGAATCTCAAGACGATAAGACTTGTGACAAGCAACATTCACATACTTTGTACAAACCATACTAATCTGTTAAAAAAATATATGTACAATAAAATATCTATTAATCACCCAATGGAAGCTCAATTGAGTTGCTGTTTCTGAATTTATTTATTGCATTTTTGGTCTCAAAAGAATGTATAAATATGAGACACAAAATCATCAACAACTCAGTTGTTCTTTGTCTTTAAGCGGCAAGTAATCAAATAAGAACTCAAGAAACATACAAAAATAAAATGAAGTTCTATATTGTGATCCTAGCAATTATAGCATTGGTATGTATAAGTTTTTTTTTTTAAATAAATCCGTTATATACCATTTCCTATTCACATATACTTTTAGGCGCATGCCAAAGATGACTGGAAAGCAAAAACTTCTGCCGATATTAAACTTATACGTCAAGAATGTATCAAAGATTTTCCACTAACCGAGCAGGACATACAAAATATGCGAAATTTCATATATCCCAATGAAGAGCCAGTACGAAAATATTTACTTTGCACTGCTAAAAAATTGGGCATCTTCTGCGAACATGAGGGATATCATGCCGATCGTGTTGCTAAACAATTTAAAATGGATATGGATGAAGATGAAGTGCTAGATATTGCACAGAGTTGCGCTGATAAAAATGAGCAAGGTAGCAGTGTTGATGTTTGGGCGTATCGTGGTCACAAGTGTTTGATGGCCAGCAAGGTGGGTGATAATGTAAAAGCATACATCAAGAAGAGGACTGAGGAAGCAAAGAAACAATAAATTTTGTGACAGGGGTAAAGACTTTGTTATAGAAAGATAAGAAAATTGTATAAATATGAAGATTTTTTTAATATGACATTTTTTTCTTTTGCTTGGAGCAATTTTTTTCCTTGAATGCTTAATGCTGGGCCGGCAGTTTAAGCTTCCAGTCAGCGCTATTTAGGCAAGGGGAAAACGTCTATTAGAAGTGTGAAGTATCTGAGAAGTAACTGTAGTAACTGTATACCTTCAAAAACGTATGTAATTTTATGAATATTTAGTAGTTGGCTTGCTCATGAACTATGTAGTTCATAGAAGTAATCCCGGGGAATACCGGTAAAGTGCAGCTCATCTGAACAGATACAAATATGTTAATATTTTAAAAAATAATTACTAATAATAAAAAATTGTTTTTTTTAAGCTTTTAGTAACTTCAAGTTTTATTCAAAATAGCGGTCGCATTCCACAGCGCAACTGCGCTTTCGTTGCGCCAGCAAGCGTTCACTTTTTTGGCGACCTATACCTTTATATTTATACTCAGCTGTGCAGAGCTCACAGAGTATATTAGTTTTATTCGCTAAACGGTACCCCATAACGACATAAACTAATCGAGATGGATATAGACTTCTATATTTCAAAATGATCTGGGTGAAAAAAGATATTCATTTAGTCATGTCCGTCCGTCCGTATGTCCGATCGCTATTTAAAATGAACGGAATCGGACGATATCGAAAATTTCGAAAAACCGAAAAAGTGCGATAATTCATTACCAAAGGCGGATAAAGCGATGAAACTTGGTAGGTGGGTTGACCTGATGACGCAGAATAGAAAATTAGTAAAATTTTGGACAATGGCCGTGGCACCGCCCACTTTTAAAAGAAGGTAATTTAAAAGTTTTGCAAGCTCTAATTTGGTGGCTGAGTATCTAATGTTCGGTTACACCCGAACTTAGCCTTCATTGCTTGTTATTTTTGCATAGTAAGTAGAGAATCAAATGCATACAAATAAAAAATACGGGAATTGGGATGATTAAAAGATCTGTTGAGGATCTATAAGTGCGAAATACACAGGGCCAAGAGAACATTATAGAAAAATGAATGTTCGATCATCGACTGCTCCAGCGAAACGGCGCGGTTAAGAAAAGTTTCATCTAGGAAAACATAGTCCAGGGACTAATAAAGAAGGAGTACGAGGAATAGTCACGTAGTAGTGAAGAGTCTCTTTAAGCGCTTCCCGACGCAAATTTCCCGTTGCGAAACGAGACAGAAGAGCTAACAGACAAGATTTACACTTCGATCACGGAGCGGGCTTAGTGACTGATATGAACATCGAAGATCCAAGTTTAAATCGCCAGGCCCAAATGGTATATTCTCTGCCATGCCATAAATCTCACTAGATCGATCGTGGAAGTAAAATAGTATTTGACGGGTGTATAAGACGGCATGGCGGCCACCGTGGTGTGATGGTAGCGCGCTCCGCCTACCACACTGTATGCCCTAGGTTCGCACCCCGGGCAAAGCAACATCAAAATTTTGGAAATAAAGTATTTCAATTAGAAGAAAATTTGTCTAAGCGGATTCGCCCCTCGGCAGTGTTTGGCAAGCGCCCCGAGTGTATTTCTGCCATGAAAAGCTCTCAGTGAAAACTCACCTGCCTTGCAGATGCCGTTCGGAGTCGGCATAAAACATGTAGGTCCCGTCCGGCCAATTTGCAGGGAAAATCAAGAGGAGCACGACGCAAATTGGAAGAGAAGCTCGGCCTTAGAACTTTTCGGAGGTTATCGCGCCTTACATTTTTTTATAAGACTGAATCATGTACCTAACTCTTTAAGTACGGCTAGTGGCATTATGGCCTAGAGGGTTGAATGTGGTCATATTAAATGTTTCCCCAGATGGTCGGGCTAGTACCTTAATTGTGTTTGTTACCGGATCTAAATCCGGCAAAGGACCATTAGCAACGATAAGACTTCCCAAAACCTTCGGAAAGTGTCTTTATCAATACAACAACAACATGGTCTTGTTTACTAGGAGGTATAAGGTCCCGAAAAGGAAGACGCCTAATCTAGGAGAGGTGCGCCTGCAGGCGAATAATATCTAGGAATCATTCTAGACAGTAAGTTGTCGTGGAAGCTTAACGTCGAGAAAGAGTTGAGAAGGCCTCGAGGGCACTTTATGCAGTGCATCTCTAAACCAAAAACTGGTTTAATTTTTGACGTACAAGCGCCATTGGTCTCGGAACGCACATGTGATGTCAGATATTGAGTTGATATGAACGAACTCAGACACAAAATAAGTTTAACAAAAGCAGAAATCATCACAACAAAAGCAGAAATCAAACAAATCATTTCCATATCACTTTCCGGTTGTATTCGCGAAAATTCCAGGTATTGTCATTGGAATCTTCTATGAACTATTTCGGGATTGCTTCCGCGGGCGTTTTGGTATTAATTCAAGAATCTTTTTTAATTCGGGACTAATTTTGAATAGTTTCCGGGGACAGTTTCGACATTATTTCAAAACTCTTTTCAGGATCACTTCAGAATCATTTTGTGACCAATCAGGAACACTGCTTTCGAATTCTGATTTTGTTATTTTAGGGCTAAGTAGTTTGGAAATTTTCATTATGACGCTGCCGCCGTGGTGGTGTGCTAACTCGCCATACAGTAAGTCTCAAGTACAAGATACGGTACACAAAAAATTTTTGGTAATTTTTATAGCCTTATGCGTTTACGTTATGTTAATAATAATGAGCTTAAAGGCCGTGGTTAAATAAAACACAATGTTTAAAATTTCATTGGTTTTTTTAATTTGTCAATATTTCGGCTTCAGTCTGAAGCCATCTTCAGGACTGTAAGTAAACACAAATGTATAAAAAGGGGACATTCATTTCAGATACATGGTCATTAAAATTTACGTTATGCAACTAGGTATACATATAAACGAGACACAACTTACACTTGTGGTTATTCTTTATCGACTGATCATATGTTCGGAAAACAAAAGTAAAATAAACATCAAAAATGTATACAATTTTAAAGTACAGTAAGTGTAAACTAAAATATGCACAAACAAATATATAGGGATACAAACAATAGAACAACGAATATGTCGTCATCCAACATTATGATTTGTTGATCCCAAGTGTGCTGCTTGCGGAATAATTTCTGTACGCTGCTTTCTTTCATGAGCGCCGTGAGACTTGCATTTTGTATTGTTGCTTAAGCAATAAATTGCGATATGCATATGCGCATTGGTCTGTGTCACTTTTAAAATTAATTCTCTTATCATTAGGCGTGTTCATAATGTGGAGCATTTCCATGGTGAAGCGCTTATTATATTGTTTCTCTATGTCCAATATAGTAACATTCTGGAAATCGGGATAGTGGCCCGTATCCTTACAGTGGGCCGTTAAGGCCGTTTTATTTTCCGAAGCGTTGTTCCTAAGTTTAATAATGGACTTATGGCCGGAAATCCTTGTCTTTAATTTTAGTTTTGTTGTCCCCACATATACCTTCTCGCATAAGTGAGACCCGTCACCGTTGCATGGGATTCTGTATATTAGGTTGGATTTCTCATCCTTTGGAATTCTGTCCTTTGTATTACTGTAAATTTGTTTCAATGTATTGTTGTATGTGAACGCTATTTTGACCTTTTCTGAAACAAATTTACAGTAATACAAAGGACAGAATTCCAAAGGATGAGAAATCCAACCTAATATACAGAATCCCATGCAACGGTGACGGGTCTCACTTATGCGAGAAGGTATATGTGGGGACAACAAAACTAAAATTAAAGACAAGGATTTCCGGCCATAAGTCCAATATTAAACTTAGGAATAACGCTTCGGAAAATAAAACGGCCTTAACGGCCCACTGTAAGAATACGGGCCACTATCCCGATTTCCAGAATGTTACTATATTGGACATAGAGAAACAATATAATAAGCGCTTCATCATGGAAATGCTCCACATTATGAACACGCCTAATGATAAGAGAATTAATTTTAAAAGTGACACAGACCAATGCGCATATGCATATCGCAATTTATTGCTTAAGCAACAACACAAAATGCAAGTCTCACGGCGCACATGAAAGAAAGCAGCGTACAGAAATTATTCCGCTAGCAGCACACTTGGGATCAACAAATCATAATGTTGGATGACGACATATTCGTTGTTCTATTGTTTGTATCCCTATATATTTGTTTGTGCATATTTTAGTTTACACTTACTGTACTTTAAAATTGTATACATTTTTGATGTTTATTTTACTTTTGTTTTCCGAACATATGATCAGTCGATAAAGAATAACCACAAGTGTAAGTTGTGTCTCGTTTATATGTATACCTAGTTGCATAACGTAAATTTTTATGACCATGTATCTGAAATGAATGTCCCCTTTTTAAACATTTGTGTTTACTTACAGTCCTGAAGATGGCTTCAGACTGAAGCCGAAATATTGACAAATTAAAAAAACCAATGAAATTTTAAACATTGTGTTTTATTTAACCACGGCCTTTAAGCTCATTATTATTAACATAACGTACACAAAAAATATTAAAATACTTTAAGTGTTTTTCCCATGGCATCAGTTTGGTAGACCTCCAAGTGTACTGAAAATTTTCCCAACAAATATTATGAATTTGATGGTGTTTCAATTCACTGTTCAAATTATGTAACCAAATAAAACAGCTTCACTTAGCTGACATTGTCGAAGTGATGTCTGTTATGGATGATAAATACTATTTAAAATAACCGACCCAACAGCTGTTTTTTATAAGAATTGCAAAACAGGTGTACAAAAAAATTTAATAGCAATAAGTAAACATAATGATAAGTAAAGCATTTTGTAGACTAATTCAGCCAAAATTACAACACAATTGATGGTTAAGCGACAAAAAATTTACCAGCAAATCGACTCGCGGAAAAGATGCCTTAATGCGGTTTCAAAAAACACAACTGTTGATTAACCGCGGTGATCATTTCTGTACGCACCGTTGAACATTTTTGATACACTCAAAGGTTTGAATTTTACGTTGTTGTTGTTGTGGCGGTAAACATACTCCCCGAAGGTTTTTGGGAGTGTTACTAAGTTACTAGCCCGAACATCTCGGAAACGAATTAATACGATCACATTGTACCTTCGAGACCATAGAGCCTCGCCTGCTAAATACGTGAGTGATACATTTATACTTGTAACAGTATTTCCCAAGCATTGGTGAGGTTGAAAATTGGGTTGTAAAAGCTGTGAAGCTATAGAAATTTGAATAAGGCTTTATCAACCCTTTGAATTGTTCGACAAATTAATGAGCACACAATTTTTGCTGAAAATTCAAGATAATTTGGCAGTTTACACAAATCACAGTTAAAAAAAAATTATATCACTCAACAGACGGAACCATGTTTGTAACATATCAATAAAAGTTGTGCTCGCTGAAAATTCCCAATGATAGCTGTAAAAACAAGTAAGGACGGGACTGTCTTTGGCTATCCCGAAGACTTCATACCTTTCATAAATGGAGCTGAGCAATATTCTTAGAAAAAAAATAAATAAATGTAAGGCGCGATAACCTCCGAAGAGATCTAAGGCCGAGCTTATCTTCCAATTTGCGTCGTGCTCCTCTTGATTTTCCCTACAAATTGGCCGGACGGGACCTACATGTTTTATGCCGACTCCGAACGGCATCTGCAAGGCAGATGAGTTTTCACTGAGAGATTTTCATGGCAGAAATACACTCGGAGCGCTTGCCAGACACTGCCGAGGGGCGACCCCGCTTAGAAAAATTTTCTTCTAATTGAAAACCCCTATTTCTAAAATCTTGATGTTGCTTTTCGCGGGGTTTGAACCCAGGACATACGGTGTGGTAGGCGGAGCACGCTACCATCACACCACGGTGGCAATATTCTTATGCCACGCGTTATATCCGAATAATCGGCTGGATAGGATATATATATTCAACTAGCTTTACCAGGCGCACGTTGTAACGCCCGAGATCGAATGGATGTTGCGTTATTTTTTCTGTTTTGTTTGTCGATAATTTAATTTATTGCTCTGTAAATTGAATTGAATTTTGTACGCATATTTGGTGAAATTTTCTGTTAAAACATTTTATTCTTGTATCTTATTGTATCTTATTTTATATTATTGTATTGCTTTTACCGCTGATGATTGTTGCTTTGATTACATTCCGAAGAAGCATGACTGGTGAGCCAATTTTCAAAGTTGATATATGCGCAGGCATTCCTTTTGGTTCTAAGGAGTATAGAAATTCATTTGGATAATTCACAATTTCATCTTCATCTGTAACTGTGTCGATCGATTTATATTTCGTCACTTCACCAAGAAATTGGTTTTGAATGCGATCATTGATTTTGTTAAAATGATCATTTTTGGGAGCTAACTATCTTAGCATAGCCAAAAAACAAAAACATTTAAATTCTTAATTCTGAAATATGAAAAACTTTCGTCTTGATCGAAGGAGCCTCGAGCCATAATTTGGTGATGATCGAAGTATAGCAAACACGTTTTCATAGGGAACACGCACACAGAATTTAATTTTTATAGAAGATGTAGATAGACTGAAGCTAAACAATTGTTTTAACAGCGGCAGATTACTAAACGTCCAAAAGGCATAACAGCTAAACTCAACAATGCAGTCAAACTTTAGGTGTTAATATAACTTAAGTTTGTATGGCAGCCATAGTTTTTCCCCATTCCACATTTTACTGGAGGTTTTAGGACTTAACGTCACATATGTAGCACCTTACCAATTTTAATTATACTACCATTACGACATCCAGATATATGCAGTATAATATATTCCATTTGTATGGGAGGTGTCACGCCCCCTTTTTCCCAAGTCCATATTTTCTTGGTGGTGTTAAGGATTGACCTCAAATAACTCCTTACTGAATTTCAATGTTCTGGCATGTATACCTTCAAAGTTATGCAGTACCAAAGATACCATTTGAATGGGAGGTTCCACGCCCCCTTTTTCCCAATTCCGCATTTTCTTGATGGTGTTAGGGATTGACCTCATATAACTCCTTACTTAATTTCAATGTTCTGGCATGTATACCTTCAAAGTTATGCAGTACCAAAGATTCCATTTTAATGGGAGGTTCCACGCCCCCTTTTTCACAATTCCGCCTTTTCTTGGTGGTGTTAGGGATTGACCTCATATAACTCCTTACTGAATTTCAATGTTCTGGCATGTATACCTTCAAAGGTATGCAGTACCAAAGATTCCATTTGTATGGGAAGTGCCACGCCCCTTTTATATATCGAAATTATTTTTAGCCTAAAACCTTCCCGTTGATCGAAGGAACCCATAACCAAAATTTGGTGATGATTGATGTGTGGTAAAAACGTTTCCATAGCGAACACTAAACCGATTTGGGATTTCAAAATCAACTAACCATCATCTCTCCTTCCAGTATCTTTCCTAAAAATTTCATGACTATCTGTCGAGCCGTTCTCGAGTTATGGAGTGACAATCAAAATGTGCACTTCTTTTTATATATATACATAGATGTACATAAGCGACATTTTCAATAAATAAAAAATAGATCGGTAATCCTCACACAAAGTTTCAAGTTTCTTGTTGTCTGCATGAGATGAGTCACTTATCTAAACAATATACATATGACGTATACGTACGTATTTGATGAAATTTGAAGCTTCCAGCTGCTAAAATGATGTAGAAATTTCGAAAGGCCTGAACAATCGGTTGTATGGGATATATGCTGTATATGCGACCGATCACAATTTTTTCTTCCAAGAATATATACTATATAAGTAACAATTTGGTGATATTTGAAGCTTATAGCTAATGCAATGGTGTTAAAATTAAGTTTCTTATATGAACAATCGGTTATATGGAATATATACTGTACATGCGACCGAACTCTACGATTTTCTCAGGCAGAAATAGGGCATGCATTTGGTGAAATTTGAAGATTCTAGCTTTAAAATGGAGCAGACACTACGAAACGCTTCTCATCTCAACAATCGGTTGTATGAGATACGTGCCATATAAACGACCTACCTCAGCGATTTTTTCAGACAGCAATATGTCCCATATACTAAAGCATTTAGTGAAATTTTAGGCTTTTAACTGATAAATTGAAGATATGACAAAACATCTTCCTTTCTGAAAAATCGGTTGAAGGGAGGATATTTGCTATAGTGGTCCAATCCAATCGGTTCCGACAAATGTCTGATCGGATACCAAATTATACCCGTTGACCAAATTTCATCAAGATATCTCGAAAATTGAGGGACTAGTTTGAGTTCAAACAGACAGACTGCTAAATGCCTTCAGATTGTCATTCTTATCATTTCGGTATACTTATTGGTGGGTCTATCCATAGCCCTTTAAGGACCCACAATTTGAGATATGTGACAAATTTAATTTACCAATTCATTTCCATGAAAGGTACAATAATAAATAAAAGAGAAAAAGCAGCTTACCTTTCAAATGTAAAAGTTGTATCAATTGCGTTTAAACATCACTCGATAGGAAAGCGGATTTTAGGGTAGAATTCATAATGTGCTTCCTTAGTTTATCCAGATGTAACATTTTCAAAATTAGGTACAATGGATAATTTAAATAATCATGGGTTAAAATATATTTATACTGAGTAAAAGCGAAAGGTTTGATTTTTCTTTAAACTGAATAACACTGAAATACTGATTTGCATTTACTTTAAGGTTTGTCTTTCATTTATTGTTCTGAAATGGACTTCAAAGCTTCGCTTATGTGCTGCACCAATGGTAAATCATCACTTAAAGTCGGATGACGATAACCTTCAAGAAAATAACAGGTCTTATCGCCGCTTGTGACTGGAAATTCTTTAGGTAAACAAGAAGGATCACGTGGTTTGAGATCGAATCCAAAGCCGGGATATTTCACTAGCCAACTGTAAGAAAATAGCAAGTGCTAAGTAATTTTTATTTATTTTTTTTATTTTAATGGTCACTTACTCTTTTGTTGTTGGGCTCACGTTTATTTTGCATGCTTCGCTGCTCGATTCAAACTTATTAGCTATGGTGACATTATGCCCAAAAAGACAATAACGTGGCATTTTACGACCAACTACTCCGGCCAATACGGTGCCTGTGTGCAAGCCAATGCGCATTTGGATTTCTTGATCTAGAGAAGTAGAAAAAATATGGTTGTTTATAATTGTAGAAATATGAAATTTTTCTGGCACGGTAACAAAATGTATGTAAGGGAGCTCAACAATATGGAACTTACCATCATGTGTAATATGTTTTGCACACGCCTCAATCATCTTCAATGCCATCCATGCAACTTTATGCGCATCATAAATTGAAGCACGATGTAAACCGCTCGCCACACAATAAGCATCACCAATTGTCTCAACTTTATAAACATCAAAGAGATCACAAAATTCATCGAAATCTTTATATAAACTTTCCAACATACTAATAACCATGAACGGAGTAGCACGCGAACAAATGCTCGTAAAACCAACAATGTCACTAAAAAGTATGGTAACATCTGGATAGGTTTTAGCATCGATATTTGCACCCAACCATAGGCGTTCAGCAATTTCAGCTGGGAATATTAGATGCAATAAACTGACATTCCTTTTACGTTCTTTAGCCACAGCAGCATTAGCCTCTTCAATGGAGCTTTTCAATTTGTCCATGCGACGTCGTAGGCCATCTTGAGCACGTGCTTGCTCGCCAACCAAAATAACTTCGCGTGTAGCATCATGCAGTGGTATGTCCGATATGAAGAGTCCATTACATGTGAGTCCATCCAAACCATCTAGAAATGGTGAGCCCATGAAAAGTAGTGAATTTGATTCGGGGCAATGTACCATTTGCCCTTTGATTTCCAGGCCCTAAAAAGAGAATTTTTTTTTTAATCTGTTGTTTTTGTTTTGTTTGCGCAAACATAATAGGCAGTGATGTCCTGCTCGAGCACATTGGGCATTGTATGATCATGTTACTATGTAAGTAGCACTTACCACGATAACCACGAGAGCGAGTTGCCTTTTCAAGTGGGAGTTATTAAATTTTGCAAGCAACTGCTTACGATTCTCTGTGTGGTGAGATCATCCTCCAGAGAGTCTCCAAAAAGCCCTCAACGGAGAGAATGTGAGGGAGAAAATTTTTTTTGAAATGCATGGAAAAAGTATTCCTTCAGAACTTTCGTAAATGAGCGTTTTCGGAAACCCAAAACGGTCACTTTGATACTCCCCACATACTCCGCACGGTCTACGGGTTTTTACTTAAATATTAAAAACATGGACTTCTAGAATCATCTAAAGATGATCAAAAAAAAGAATGATGACTTGGCAGCCAGGCCCATCTAGTTTCATTAGTAAGGTGTCACTGTAGGTTCTAGAGTAGAGAGGATTACACACCTACTTCCGGGGTACGTGTTAAAGGAGGCTCTTCCAATGGATTGAATGGCTCTCTTTCCACAAGTGGTCGATCTAGCCCTGAATTTGAGTAGATTACGTCTGGTGGGTAAGTGAAGCCAATTCTCTCTTTTTCAAGTAATAGCATGGAGAAATGTATCCACGGACGTTCCCTTAAAGAGTGCAAACTGAGAAACGGAGAGGTACCAAATATATTTCTGATGCGCATATTCAGGAGTTTCTCTGAATTTTTGAGGAGAAATGATGTAGGGCCCATAGAAGTTTTTGTTATTATTGTTATAGCAGTGCTGCACCCCATCAATAGTGCGGACACTCAAAAATTTTCATGAATATCCTCTAAGGGGAGCTCGAAGAAGTTTGCTGTTTTAACAGGTGTGGACCAAATAAATAAGAGTGTTAGAGTCGTTCGTTCCACATTACAATTTAAAAGATGGCTGGCGTTATGTGGAGCCACTTTACAAGCGAGACTTACATTGGGTATGCCTGGGTTCATTTTGGATAAGTAAGAGTTTAACCTATTACAGTATGCAGTTCGACGTTCTACCAGAGGCCTGAAGCTTTGTATGTGACCCCCTTTTTCCTATGCGTATATTGCCGTTTGTTCGTTTTGTGGGATATAGCTAAGTCGGAGGGATGCCTTTAAGAATTAGACAAAGAATGTTACTTTTCATTCGGTCGCTTGGTCGAAATATAATTCCCCCCCTGCGAGTAGGTTTTAAGAATACACCTGCGGCAGGCATGCCGGGTCCAAAAGGCAGCCTTAAGTACACGGGTACCCAATCCAGAGTAAGATACGATTACTCAAAGGCAGCAAGCTATGACGAAGCCAATATGTGATCTGTAACAATTGTCATAGACTGGGTGATGGAACTTGCTGTTCTGTTGCCGAGCAACCGGATGCCATTATCTATCAAATGACAAAGGTTTAAGGTATGCCATGTACTTCACCAAAGTAGATTGTATTCGCGTATTCCTTCGCAATATATTGGTACCAAAGGAGTGTGAACTATTTCACGTGAATTACATTAAATTAAATTCGTAGTATTTTTGAGATTAGGCCATCAATGGCAGGTAATCACATAAATGTTGTGGCCCATTCGACCTTTTGAGGAAGTATTGGACGCGCCATGGAGCGATAAATAACCGGGGGTTGCTAGCTCTTAGTGAGCCCCTGATATCATCTAACTTATCGATGTAGCTAGGTGTATTTGGAATTTAAAAAAAAAACGATCCATACGTAGCCTGTTGCCCTCCGAGTTTCCCTCTATATTATGACAAACATTTTCCCGGAAATCCATTTGTCTGTCTTCTTAAATAACACAACGAAGTGTTAGTAATCAATCTCAGAACCGCCACGGGCTGTCTTCTTATGTCCCCAGAACACCATCTACATAATGAGGCGAGAAGACTCCCCATCAGGAAGAGAAATTAAATGCTAACCAAAGAGTTCCTGTTGAATACCCAGAAACCTCGGCATGCCAACAGACATCTGATTGATGAGCCAACTCCGCCCAGGGGCTTAAGGAGTCTCCTCCGTAAGCGTTATGAGGAAATACGGCACCTGAGATCTCAGCCCTATGAAGCCAAAAAACACAAGTAGGTCCTCAGTGAACTCCACAAACAGGCGTCGGACCTTTATGCCAGAAACTGCCCGGTGAATTCAGTATTCAAAGAACAATACCCAAAACTTGCGGAAGAGCAACGCACACTCCCCAGGGAAACGCGAATCACTCTAGCTCAACTTCGATCTAGATACTGTAACAGGTTAAACTCTTACCTATCCAGAATCAAAATGTATGCCCTCCTTGCAATGTGTCCCCACATGACACCAACCATCTCTTTAATTGTAATGTGGAACCAACGCCTCTAACACCCCTCTCATTATGGTCTACCCCTGTTGAAACAGCAAGTTTCCTGGACTCCCGTTAGAGGATATTGATGACAATTTGCGATCGGTCGCACCTATTGGATGGGGCGAAGCACTGCTACAACAACAACAGCAACAGTAATCAAAAGATGCTGCGACGAATTGATGCTCGCCTCATCGGCATCGTTGTAAGTTGTTGTAGTTGTTGTTGTTATAAGTAACATACCAATGTTAAAAACAGTTAAGTTTGAGCTGATGGTACGTCCTTCACTCACCTTAGCCGGAAAATCAATAGCATTTGGTGGATTCTTCAGTGCAATCAGAAATGGTGTGTATGTACGACGGGCAATGTCACGAAATTTTAGTGTCAAACCCTTGGGCCGCTTGAAATCAAAATAGGTAGCAGCACGGCAACCATTTTCAGCCATATATGGTTTATACAATTTACTAAAACCGCGACCTAGGAGCAAAGACAGGTTAATAAGAAAACAAATTTTGAAAATGTTACTTTATTCAAAAACTCACCCATTTGCATCAATTCCAGTTTTTCATTCATAATAAAATGCCATGGGAATGCCTTGCAAAATGTATTCGAATTCATAGTCAAATCGGCTGTCTTACTCGAGTTAGTACGCTGTGCCGGCATAGGCGGTGATTTAACAATCTCAACGCTGCTGCGCTGCAAAGACGTTGTAGAACCACTATATTCCTTGACCAATGAGAACAAATAACGATAACGACGTGAGTCATTTTCGACTGGCTCTATTTTAATATTGACTTGAACATTGTATAGCATACGCATTAGAGCTTTTAACGAGCCAAGTAGTAGCCAAGCGATTACGGGACGTTCCGAAGTGAATATGAGTTCACCATCGCCAGCGCAAACAAATCCGGTATCAGTGACATCTTCCTAAATTAATCAGAGCTATTTTACTACGCACCTCTGGGATCCATTACACATAAATATATAAAATTCTGCTTACCTCCTGCAGCTTTAGCACATCATAAACACCATCCAATGAACCAAGAAACTCTTGCAACTCGGTACCAAGGCACCGAAAAGCGCGCTCTATAATTCCAGTACAACATGAAGTGATCAGCTCTTCGCCAAGTAATACCAAAATTTCACTAGCGCTAGACTCGTCCATCTCAAGTAATATATCTTGTATGTCGGCTAAGTAATCATAGTTGGGTATACTTTTCAAGGTGCCCAGATCGATGCGTCTAAGGAAGGAAATTTTAATTAAATAAATGTAGCCGAGTGTTTAGTGACAAAACGGTACTCACAGCTTTGAAATCTTTGGCCAACTTTGGCTATATTTAGCGATGAGTGCTGTAACAGCGGTATTCAAATCAGCATTCTGAAATTAAAAATATTTTTACGAGTCAGATATGTAAATGTCGATTTAATGTAATAATGTAAGAAAACGGATTTTTGCATTTAAAATCTTAGCTACGAGAAATGGTCAATAAATATAGTGAGAAAGAGCTTAAAAAGGTCAAAGATAGAGGGATAGTGGTAAAGAGAGCGGAAGAGGGAGAGGGAGTTGAAAAGAGTTGGAGACAGAAACGGAAAGAAGGAAACGGAAGGAGAGGTTAAAAGTGACGGAGAGAGAGAGGAGCGAATAAAAAGGAGCGGTAGACAGAATGAGTGATTAAGAGATAGAAACTTCTTAAACCCCATGCGGATAGAACACGGCCTGCTAGTCCATGAATCTATTTTCGAAAAATTTGCGATTGTCTGCTCTACCAAACGACAGATGCATATAACAAATGTGATCATATATGTAGGTGTAGATCCATGGGATCGCTCTGGGACGGACCACAGGTTCCTTTGTTGAAAACTTTCCAGGTCACATAAACGCAGATAACACCTTTGGAAGTTTTCAGGTCAACATGAGACATCCACAGTAGTTAAGCTAGTAAAAGATGCGACGCTGCTTATTTTGAAGGGTAACCAGAAGTGCGTCAAACAACAAGAACCAGTGGAAAGGTGAAAAAACGCCACGCTGAGAGTATTTTTTACTGACTGCACATGTTTTACATTGAGCCTTCTCTGTTCAAGACCAATGAATCTCTTAAATGTTCCACTATTAAGAGCGGAACTGCACATGCCATTGAAATAAACTACTTCAATCCTCCCTATAGACAACAAGTTCTTCACCAAAAAATCGAATAAACTGGAATGGGATCATATCTCTACTCTAAACGTTGAGTCCACGCCCGTCTTCATGGCTGGTCCCAAACTTTGGTGATGTGGGCAGTGATATTTACAACAGCCAAGTTCCGATCAAAACTTTAGGGAAGGAACACTTCACCATAGGTAGACAAAAGCTACAGACAGTATACCTGGAAACTGATTTCCTGATGAAGTATCGAGGAAGACATTTCCATGGTGAGACCTGCTTCTCTATCCGACGAAGCTCTGGCGACCCAAATTTCTTAATGGAACTAGTGGGTGGAGGTGGGATGGCCTTAATGGTGATTGCTGCCGTAACGCATTAGATTTATATCCGGTAAAGAACCGTCAACGTCGATAACACTCCCCAAAAACTTCGGGGCGCGTCTTTAACTATACAACAACCACTAAGCTGACATATTTTGACCATTTCAGTAGTTGGGTGCAAAAATTTGGCTTCTCGTGCCTCTACCCACCAAGAAAGAAAAGTAAAGAAAAGTAACCGGTAACCGGTTCCAAAAAAATAACATGGACCAAGAAAGGAATCGGTTACAAAAAATAAACCTGTGCCAATGAAGTAACCAGTTTCAAACAAGCATATAATTCAAAATAAAACCGGTTGGAAGAAAGTTATTGCTTTCCAAAAGTAACCTCTTCTAAAAATGTAATCAACAAAATAAATGTAAGGCGCGATAACCTCCGAAGAGATTTTAGGCGAAGCTTCTCTTCCAATTTGCAGCGTGCTTCTTTTAATTTTTCATACAAGTTGGTGTGACAGGACCTACTTGTTTTTTGCCGACTCCGAACGGCATCTGCGAGGCAGATGAGGTTTCACTGAGAGCTTTTCATGGCAGAGATACACTCGGAGTGCTTTCCAAACACTGCAGAGGGGCGACCCCGCTTAGACAAATTTTCTTCTAATTAAAAAACCTTGTTTCTAAAATTATGATGTTGCTTTGCCAGGAGCGTGATCCCAGGATCTTCGGTGTGGAAGGCGGAGCACGCTACCATCACACTACGAGGGCCGCTGAATGTAATCGGTACCAAAAATAAACCGTTTGGGGAAAAGTAACCGGTTCGAAAAAAGTAAGCTTGTTGGAAAAAGTTACCAGTTTCAGGGAATACATTGGTTTAATAAAAGTATTTAGATTGCTTTATAGGAGGAAATGCCTTCAGTCTGCTAGAAACTCAGCAGCAGGAACTCTGGAGGAAGCGTACTTGAGAGACAGTATATATATTGATAGTCAGTCGGCGATTAAGTCGGTAACCTCACACAGTACTTCATCAAGGGAGCATCGGAGAGACTTCGCTCAGGTCGGACAACACATCTATACTGGGTTTCCGGCCATAAAGGGATAAAAGGAAACGAAAAAGTCGATGATTTGGCAAAGGAAGGTGAAGCACTCGACGACCACACCGCTTGAGAGAAATGAAAGGGAAACAGGAGAACCATATGATCCATACAGAAGGAAAAGCGAGGCTGCGAAATTTCTAAGATCATGTGCAAATCCTACGGTAGTAGCCTTACAATGTTGCTTAAAGAGAGAAAACTCGCATTTTGTATGAAATTTTTATTCCGCTATTTATATAAAAAATAAATGCAAGGCACGCTAACTTCCGAGGAGATTTTAGCAGAGCTTTTCCAATTTACGTCGTGCTCCTTCTAAGTTTTCCCACAAATTGGCGGGACTGGACCTGCATGTATTACGCCGAATCCGAACGGCATAAGCGAGGCAGATGAGCTTTTACTAAGAAGCTTTTCATGGTAGAAATACACTCGGAGCGTTTGCCAAATAACTGCAATTGTAATTTAAAAACTTGTTTCTAAATTTCTGATGTTGCTTTGCCCGTACGTGAACACAGGATCTTCGGAGTGGTAGGCGGAACACTCTACCACCACACCAGGGCGGCCGTCATTTGCTATTTATTCCATTCTAAAACATAGCTCATAGCAGAGCCTAAGAAATGCTATCCGTTTTTTTGCTACGGCTCTGCTCTATGCTCTGTTCATGTTCAGCGCCGGAGCAATAGCAAAAACAAAACAGCAGCATAGAATTTTTAATCACTGGTCATGAAACTATTTATCTAACTTCGTCTCGTTTGTTCTAAAGTCCTTATCGAACTTCATCTCGTTTGTTCTAAAGTCCGTTATTTGATTATTTTAATCAAATCGAATTTTATTAATTTATTTTATAAAATACATTTGGTCTAAGTCCCATCACTTTTAAGTGTTGCACTATGTTATTTCGAGATACAAATTAATTTTCCTTGCATAAAACTTAATTAATGTTGTTGTGCTTCCTATTTTATACACATATGTATATCCTATTTTCTATTTCACTTACCGAAGGTGCTGTGAGCAATTGTATGGCCATTTGTAAATGTGTCAATGTCAATGCATCATCTGGCTGCTCCTCATCCTCCAATAGCCAAGTATTGTTGGTCGTCTCTGCAGTAACCGACGGCTGACGCGTCAGTGTGTCGCTGCGTCGGAAAAACGGACAGGCCATTTTAAATGTCGTATACACTTTTAATTAAGGCGTTCTATTGTTGTATATAAAGTTTATTAATGTAATTGTATGGGTACGCGCTAATTTATTTAAGTTGCGTATACGCCACCTCTCTTCAGCTCCGATTAACCACACTTACGAGGTGATGATGATCGTATGATGTGTTGACACTGAAATGCAAGCAAGGATAATGAAAAAGGGGAAACAAATATGCATACACACGTATACACTTATTCGTAATTTAGAAAAAGCAAAAGTAAAGTAAAAAACCAAACCTAAGAAAAGAAAGTAAAAGTGCAAAACAATAAAGAACAAGACAAAGGTAGTAAAGATGGACGGAAAAAAATTGGCACTCAAGGCATATCATATCGTTGTCACTTATTTATCATCACGGAACGGTTGAACAAAGGTCGACAAAGTGTTACCTCGACGGCCGTTGTGGCTTTGTATCAAGTTCAATGTGCATTTTTTTAATTTTTTTTCAGCTGAGTATGTTCGTATGTATTTGTGTGAAAATGTATTTTAATGGTGATGCAATTTTTCTTTTCTGTTTGTCTAAACTGCTGTGCCATTGTCACTTTTGTGTTTTGCATTGGGCAATGCAATCTTTGTTCGGCCTGCAAGCAACTCAAGTGTTTAGACATTTTCTTATTTTCATTGGCAATGGGCAAGGATAAATAAGAAAAGGGTCTGATTTCGAATTAAAACGAACTAATAGCCGCCTCCATGTTGTGGTGGTAGCGTTCTCCGCCTACCACACCGAAGATCGTGGGTCCAAGTCCCGGGCGAAGCAACGTCAAAAGTTTAGAAACGAATTGTTTCAATTAGAAAAAAAAAATCTCCAAACGGAGCAAATTGGAAAAAAAGCTCGATCAGAATCTCTTCAGAAGTTATCGCGCTTGTATTTATTTATTTATTCTAATAGTAATTATTAGATTAGGTTAAGTTTAACTGTCCGGTCAGTAAAGACCTCACATGGACTGAATGTGTCCATGGTGTTTGAAAATTTGCACAAGATCTTGCAATTTTGCAGCCCCGCTCTACTATACACGACTTTGCTGCAACCTGTCTCCTTTTGATTACTCCCAAGCGGATTGGGACCTTTTAGTACCTTGCCGTTGAGAGGCTTTAAGCAATCTGAAGTTTGATGTTCTGCGTTCAAATCTAAAAGTCAAAACAGTCTCGTGTCCCGAAAGTAATCCATGTTGTTGTTGTTGTAGCGATTAGGACACTCCCCGAAGGCCTTAGGGAGTGTTATGGATGTTGATGGTCCTTTGCCGGATGCAGATCCGGTACATTTCGGTACCAAGCCCGACCATCTCGGGAACGATTTATGACCACACGCCACCTTCTTGGCCATACCGCCCTCCCACCCCCGAGATCCATCAGGAGTTCGGGGTCACCAGAGCCTCGGCTCTTAATGAGGAGGATTCCTCACGGATAGGTGAGGTTGACAATTGGGTTTAGAGAAGCTATATATTGCGCTGGTAACCTGAAAGGGTTGCGCTACACAACCCCTTGAAACTTGCAGTTTAGTCGCCTCGTACGACAGGCATACCTACCGCGGGTATATTCTGCCCCTAAAACGCTGAGGGGTAAAGTAAAGATAAAAGTATCCCATACCAATTATTAGTTTATATATGTACTAATATTACAGAGATAAGCCTGAAAGTAATGCCCAACCGATCATGAAAAAATACATGAATCTCGAAATAATAATAATCCTCCGGAATGACCCACGGAGTCCCGAAATGATCCCAAAACAAAAATGATACGGAGATAGTCCGGAAGCGCGAAACTATCCGGCGATCATTCTTAAATTCATTCATTCACTCATTCCTTCAAACAATCGCGGAATAAGTCGAAATTATTCCGAAACTGCTCTGAAATAGTCCAAAAGCAGTCGCGAAACATTCCGAAAAACATCCCAAAATTATCTCGAACATCGGGCGCCTGGACAACCAATATTAGTTCCTGCAAAAATTCTAAAATTATTCAGGAATGCTCTTCAAATGATCTAAAGGTGATCCCGAATAGTATCGAAATAGTCCGGAAGTCATCCCGAAACTATGCCGTAATGAATCGGAAATAGTCCCGAATTTTTTCCGAAACGTTGCCGACATAATCCCGAAATGAAACAAAAATCGATTCATTTCGAGATTGGGGTCGGGTTTGATTTCCTGACTATTTTGTGATTTTTTGTTGTAATTTTAGCTCTGTGTTTTCGGCATTCGCTCAGCACCAGTTCGAAGGTAGTCATTGAAACTGTAATGCGAAACTGGTGCTTTGAGTGACAGTCTCCCGCTCTCGCTCCAGTGATTTAACAGTTTTTTTAGGCAGCAGAGTGTTTTAATAAAGTTTAGTGTTTTTTATTTTTCAAGACCATCCACATTTTTTTATAACTTTTTTTTCATATTTCTGAATTCATTGGTAGCCTGAAGTTATTTATCCGTATTAACCAAAGTTGTATGTATAACCACTTTCATATAAATACATATATACACTTGAATAGCTGCTATATTTAGACGAGGGGTAAGCAATTGTTCGTAACAAAGTTAAAACAATGCAGCAAAGTTAAATTCAAACGATTGGCGCTTTATGAAATTCCAATTTTTTCCTCGCTCTTTCATGTAAACCTTCACACAAATAACTAAATCACTCTCGTTGACCTCGGGCCATAATCCAAGTCGGTCACTTGGCCGTATTAATTTCAGTATCCCGAAAGCGAAAATTTTCAATGAATACACATTTTTCATACATTTTTTTCTGCAAACTTCTAGTTCTAAAGTTTAACATATGTATTTAAAACAATTCTTTTTATTTTGACCATATATTTATAGATTTGTTGTTGTGTATAAGATTTTTTAAGTTATTAGGCGTGGTTTTATCACAGCCACAATTGAATAGAAATACAACGTACCGTTTTATTTGAACACTGCGATTTTGTTGCGTATTTAATGAGAGACTTACTGCAACTGAATTATTACAAATTCCTTTGTGTCCTTTCCAAATACAAAGCTTTAAAGCTTTGTGTGTGCTTGAAAGCTTTTGTTGCTTCGGCGCAAAGTGTCAGATTAGTGTTAGAGCTTTTGATGTTTCTTAGACTGGGTTGGTTCCCATATGAAATAAAAAAGTTCCAAAAGACCGCTGCTAAATTTGAAGTTAATGTTGAGAGGGCCTTGTA
The DNA here is from genome assembly GCF_040869045.1 of Eurosta solidaginis. NCBI lineage: Eukaryota > Metazoa > Arthropoda > Insecta > Diptera > Tephritidae > Eurosta > Eurosta solidaginis. The sequence continues at coordinate 259,039,236 of NC_090319.1, forward strand.
AATTTTTTTATACTTGCATATACAGCCGAAATTTTAATTTTTATTGTAACTTGGTTACCTAGCATACATACATATGTATGTACATACGATTTTAAAAATTGATATTTCATTGTTTTAGACTTGAGCCGCTTAATAATTCGTTCCATCTGCAGTCGTTTTCACATAGCCGTTTTTCCAGTTTGATGAAACGAGCAGCAAATTTTAAGGCGCTACAGCTCACTAAGCAGACAAAACTGTAGAGAAGCGATTTCCGAGCTTAAACAAACTTTCTAGTTTCTCAAGACCAAAGCTTAAAAATGTGGGGCTTTCTTTTGCAACTTTGCTTTCCTACCCAGTCTAATATTTATTCGCTGTGAATGTTTATTCGCTGTAATAGTCGCGAAATGAAAGCAATTCCCAAATCTTTCGCATATAGTCCCAACCCAAGGATAGTCTCGAAAAGTTCTTGAGGAATACCTTCTGTGACAATGCATCTTCATCGTACATCGTCAAACCAAGGTAACCTCTGGATTTCAATTCGTTGAACTACGCCAATGGCTGCCTAAATCTCATCGTAAAATCTTCTGCGTTATCACTGCCGCCAACTCGTAGACAATAAATTCTCTCTCAAACACGGCCAAAGCCGACTCAAGCTTAACTAGCATAACCGGCCAACGTAGTGGCTCGCTTTGAAAAAGGATCTTGGCTCCCCTACTCAGTACTATCTTCCTCTCCATCCTTGATTTCTCCCTCCTAATCCTGTCTTTCTCATACTTACTATATTTTCTTCCCCATCATAGCTACAACAACAAAAACATATGTGAACGGCTAATAGCTGAGAGAGTAACAGGTATAGAAGCAACCGTCGGATCAGTGAATGCTGTGTGGTGACTTGATGTCAATCTAACAGGGGGATCTACTCGGTTTTCTGGCCTCAAATGTATGACCATACCAGTTGTGGGGACACAAAGTAGTTGGGGACGGTAACGTTGCAACCGCTCCAAGCCCTTTGACATACCAAAGGAATGAAATGAATGAATGGTCACCGAAGGAATGAAAAGAAATAAATATCAATGATGGCGGTTTGTGTGGGATAAGGGGGAAAGCAGTCTGTGTGCACCAGATTTAAGGTATACTTAAACGAAACTAAATCATAACTAAAACTTTTGATTGAGCTCAAGGCCGGATTTTCTTAAATTAAACACTTGGATACACATCCCTCAATCTTAAGTCATCCTGAGGATGACTTCGGACTGAAGTCGAAATATTGAAAAATGAAAAATAAAAACCAAAATAAAATACACACCAAGCGTTCTATTTAAGAAAACGCGGCCTTGAGCTTAATCAAAAGTTTTAGTTATTCTAGATACTAACGGCCAAAAACGAGACAAATGGTTACCCCTGATTGACATGACAACCAAAGAGTAGTTTGTGGTGATTGATTTAATGGAAACGCTGCATGCATTGACACCTAGTTTCATAACTGACTTTTTTGGAGTTATGCCATTGAAAGCAGTGTTCCAATGTTTCTAGCAAAGCAAGTTTTTTACCCAAAAAATTTCCACAGAAGCGAAGACATGGATCTGAAAGCAGAACCAAAGTGCACCCAGATGCGAGCTGACTCAAACATTTCTTTTAAAAAATCTTGAGCGTCCTCAGGATATGTCTTCCATAAAACTTTGTGGACATTCAATGATATTTTCAAACATTTTTACTAAAGCAGCGACAAAAAATCCGAAATGTCCAACAACGGGAGCTTAAAATGATTGCAACTGAAATTACTCACAATTAATTTAATCACAGGGAATGAATAAAGATTAATTGAAAATTTTATTAAAATAAATATATATGTACATACATATATATGTTTGGAAATTGCAATGAAATAGTTTAATTGTTTTGAATTCACATATGTACGTACTCACACACATACATAACCGCATACGCATTGTATCAGTATTGAGCTTATCCATATATGCAATACTCCTATATTGCTTTTTATAGGCTGTCTTGTTTTGATTTCGAATTCAAAACACATTGCGAGCATTTTCTATTAGCAATATAGGAGTATTACATATACATATGAGCTTATCAATACCTATTAGTATTCCCAATACATATGCACTCGTAAGTAAATAGCAGTTGTTTGTTAAGCTCATTGCTCCCTCACAATATTGAGACAACGGGAGCATGCTAAATCAACCTGTTGCACGCAACTAAATAAAAGCATGGAAATTTTTTGTTAAAAATAAACAAAGAAAGCTTCCTGTTTCAATTGATTGTACCTTGCAACCCATCCAACGACCCACCCACTTAGCAATTATATGTAAACAAAACAAAATAGCGTAACGCAGCAACAGCTGATAAAGAGAGTATAAAGCTTTCTCTCAGATATAAAGTGCATGTTCGTAGACTGGAAATACAAAGAAAAATGTGTCATATGCATGTATGGACGAGTGTACAGGGTGATTGCAGATATTGTTAAGGGATATACTTTACTTAAATAAGGGGCATCATTAAGTTAACTTAATAAGAAAAAATATTTTTTCAAATATTTATTTAAAAAAATTTGGTACAGGGATTTCTTTCTCAGGTTGAGTCCTACAATAGATGGCATCAATTTGTAAGAAAAAAATTAAATAAAAAGTAAGGTAGTCCTAGTTCGGGCGAGACCGAGCATTATATACCAAAGGTGTGCTCTCATATATCTATATTTTAAGAATAAATTTAAAGAGAATTGTCACCAACATCAAATGATATGAAAGCTGTCGTAAGCAGTTATAAAACAGCTACTGTTATAGAAACAATGTTGTTACCATATTTCTTGAAAAATCTTTTAAATTTTCTTCACCTAAATACGGGCGGTGCCACACTCATTTTCCAAAATTTCACCAAATTTCTATTTTGCCTTATAAAGTTAATCCTCTCACCAAGTTTCATCCCTTTACCAGTATTTGTTAATGCATTGTACAGTTTTTTCGAAACTTTTGATATCGAAAAATTGGGCGTGGTTGTTTTCTGATTTCGACCATTCTCAATACAAATATCTCAAGTTTTGCTCTTCGTGCTAATGGACGGATAGAAGAAAGCCCGTACGGCTGTGTATATAAAACGGCCGTGCCTTTCAATCGATTTTGCCCTCCGAAACAATTTTTATGCCAAATTTCATTTGAATTGGTCGATTTTTGTGCGATTTATGGCATTTATAATATTTTACATTTTTAAATTGTCATTCTTTGCTACACAACACAATTACTGAGGTGCAATATTAACACAATTTAATTATAAACCGCAAAGATATTAAATTTTTTGTTACCATTACACTTTAAAAAAAATTTCTTTTGAAGTGAGCAAGTCGAGTTTACTTATTTTTAGGAAGTGGATATATGTATAAGGGCAAAACTAAACCTCCATGTTAAATTTCAACATATCTCTATTGGCTTTTGTTTTATGGCTTGCCAAAGTTTTAAGTTTTCTTTTTTCAAATGTGGGTGGCGCCATGCCGATTTTCCAAATTTTACCAAATTTCTATTTTTCGTCCAAAGTCAAAGCACTTATAAACTTTATTTATATAATCGGTCTTTCGTAATGAATTGTCACCTTTCTTCCAATTTTGGAAATTTCGATATCGGTTTTTTGTTTAAGTGGATCGCCAAACGATTCTCTTAATTCTCACAAAGTGTATATTAAAGAGAAAAGAAAGCACCCATGCCAGATTTCAACATGATATCTTCAACAGAATTTTATTTACGGCTCAAAAACTTTTTTTTTTTTCTTCTAAATGCGGGCGAAGCCACGCTCCAAATTTTTTTAAAATTTTTATTTTGCGTCATAAGGTCAACCCACAAGTTTCATCACTTTATCGATTTTTGGTAATGGATTATTGCATTTTTTTCTTGTTTCGAAATTTTTGATATCAAAGAAGGGGCCCAATCCTTTTCACATATTTTCAATACCAATCTCTTCTGGGTCAAGATATCAAATTTCGTTGATATATCAATGTTTGTTCAAATTATCGTGTTTACGGACGGACTTGTCTCAATCAAACATTTTTTGATCCTGAACGTTTTGATATAAGGACACCTATATCTATCTCAAGTCTTGTTAGCAATTACGTAGTACCGTTCTCCAATTAAAGTTATAATACCCTTGTGTACAAGTTCACGCTGAGTAAAAAAATGCGTTATAAATACTTACTTAAGTTTTTTTCGGTACAAGGATTCCTCTTATTTTACTATGTAAGCAAAAATAAGAATCAGCACACTAAAAATTGGAAACAAAATATTTTTATTATATTTAGATCGAGCTGTAAGCTAGAGCTGTGTCGTTCGTTAACTATTTCTTTCTTTCAAATAGTTCATCATGTTAGTGAAGCAACTAGTTTATAGTTAGAAAGGCAATAACTTAAAAGTTTTGTTAAAGAGGATTTATCTTAGACATTCTGTTAATGAGGCCGTATCACAGCGAAGTGATTAATAAACTCAGGAGGCCGGCTAAAAATGGTGTAACTAAAGAAATTATTATTTTTTTGACAATAAATCTATGAATTTTATGAAGTTTAAGATTTGTGAAAAAAATCAAACTTCATTTAATTCACATTTCCTCTATCAAAAATTTATTCTTTCAGTTACAACTTATTTAACCGGTTTCCTCAGATACGACAGAATGTATGCGATACTTTCGTACGATTCGTAGGGCAGTATGAAATTTGACCCCTATACGACACGCCTCAATCGTCTTTTATTAAAATCCGAAAATGTATGTATATACCATTAACTAACTCATATGCATTTTCCACTTTTTTTTACTCCATGCATAGTGATACGCTTTAATGGCCACTCTGTTTCGAAATTGCTGTTGTACAGTGTTATTAAAACTTTTAGCTTTTTTTATGTAAGTGCATATCGTTAGCTTAATTCACAAAGGTCCTAACGAACAAGTTTAAAATGTTACAAGAGAATCAAAAAACATTTTATTTTTACATTCAGTACATGCAGATATGGCTTTTTAAAAGTGGCATAACTCTGTTGTTATTGGTTCTAGCACTTCAAAATTTTCACGGGAGGTGTATTTTGATATATCAAAATGCGTGAAAACGCATTTTTGTTAACTCTGTGAATTAAACTAACGACACGTAAATAGCAATTGACCTATCAACTCAACAAAAAACTACATTTTCATTTACAAGTCACCCTGTATAAGTCCATTTTCTACACATGTGTACATACATATATGCGTTCAGGTAAGCTTCAAATCCCAGTTGTTTATCACGATATATGCAATTTAAGCTAATTTTGGTTTTGCTTTCTCGATACTTATCATGGTTGACTGGCGCTCTGATTCCATGTTGGACGACATCGGTATAGTTGAGCGCTATTGACATTGATGGCGTTGTTGAGTAGGTAATTATTAGTTACACTCTTCCAGTATGCGATACACATTTGTTTTGGCGAGCTTAAAGATACTCAGACACTTTTCGCACATATCAGTTTGAATTGGACCCCGCAATAGGGTGCACATTGGCGGGCGGCTCAGCGTTTTGTGAATAAAAAATATGTTACTTTTTTGTTTGTGCAATTTGCTTGCTTTCTTTGTTAACATGCACGCAACGCGTTGGCTTTGGGAAAGTCAAATAATAAAGAATTAATTATGTATGTTGCAAAAGAAATCTACAATGGAATGATAAAATAAAATTGCGGCTCGCAAATTAAAAAAAAAAATAATAATAAACCCACCTTAATTATTGTGCCAACATTTGTATAGCAAAGTGATAAGTTGGGTAATGAAAAAGCGAAAATGTAAAATCGTTAAAATTAAAACTAGTTGTAGAAAAATAATCAAAACTTGCGCAACTTCAGGAAGGGAAGTGAAAAACTAAAAAGCGGCTTACCCAAGCGCCATGGCTGATATAATGTATCTTGTAAGTTTTCATTCCGCAATATGGACAGAAATGCATTACCATATATTTGTACGTACATATTCATATGCGCCTGTGTATGTATGTATGTAAGCACTTATTGTGCAAGGACGAAATCTCCCCCAAACTAAAGCGTTTTTCTATAAATATTTAAATGTATAATTACAAACGTCTTCGACAAGACTTGTACTGCCTATCATTATTTGGCACATTTGATTAGCGCCTAGGAGGAAAATTAAGTGCTGAAAATAATATAAGGACGGAGATATGGGAAAAATACTAGGGATGGGGATAGGGATAGGGATTGGGACAGCGAAAGGAATATACATAGGAACGTGTACAGGGATAAGGATAATGGAAAGGGATATGAATAGGCATAGCGATAGAGATAGGGATATGTGTAGTAATAATGATGGAGAAAATGGTAAGGCTAGGGGAAGGGATAAGGTAAAGGCAGTCCTTCTCTTCCAATTAATAACGTACCGCCTATAAAATTTTCGTAAAATTTGCCAACACCGAACGGCATATGTAAGGCAGATGCATTTTCGCTAATTAAGTTAACATGGCACACAAATAGCTTCGGTTTGGTAGGCTAGTTGTACCACGGCGGCCGCTAGCAATGGAACCCGTAATGTAAGATCAAAACTAAAGTAAAATTAATATGATTAGTATTAGGCATCGGTGCATTGCGCCCTTAACTGAAATCTATTGGGCTTGAGTTTTCAGCCTATTACTCTATGTGTTCATGCTTTTAATGTATTCAAGTACCTCTTCAGGCTTTTTACTTCATATTACAAAGTAGGTAGGGTCCCTGCCTTGCAATAGCGACGCATTCGCAGATTTTGTCAACCGTCTTTTCATCCTCCAGCTCACAAAAGCGACTCATTTGTATATCGGATAGATTCAACTTACTTAGGTGATATCTTAGACTACAAAGTTCCGTTGAACTTTGGCACATAGATGCCAGCTCCCATTTTTCCGTCATAAAATTTTATTCCATCCTTGGACCAGACTTCCAAGTCAGGTACAGTATATGGTTTGCCTTTGTGCTTTGAAATAATTAACACGCTGATATTAGCTTCACTTGTATGTTTGTAACTCTCTAGGCTAGGCGCGCAAAGAGACCCTTCTAGCGGAAATTATTGAAGACTCGCAAAGGAGAGTTAGACCCAGGTTTATTAAAGGCAGCGTTTCCAAACTAAACAGAAGTAATTAACAAATTATCTGGCTCACAAATTGAACCAGACTTCTATCTGGATTTATCTGGCTGAAATCGTTGTTGTTGCATTTACATACAAAATTATTTATCTGGCTCAGGATTTTGCCACCGGATGATGGCATATATTGAAACGGGTACCACTGCGTATACGCAATAAGCTTTTATGATACTTGCTAGGGATAGTGGTGATATATTTACACATACGCAAATACGCAACTTCCGTGTTAATAAATAGTACAAATTTGGTGCGATTTACCTCAAAGGGGTGGTAGGCTGGTCCTTTCTTCTAAAATGTAATGTGCCACTTTATATTTTTGCCTACCAATTGGCGGGACTCTTAGCTGAGAAGCTTTACGAAAAGAGTTTTCCGTTAAAGAAAGATTTTCTAAAGCATTTCGATGTTAATCTTCCCCTAACTTGAGTCAAGCTCCTGCTGTTGGTGAGGCGAGCACATCATCTCTAAACCACGAAGAGAATTTTGGACGAGCTTCTCTTCCAATGTACTCATTTAAGTTTTCCTACAAATTGGCGGACGGGACCTACTTGTTTTACGCCGACTCAAAAGGACATCTACAAGGCAGATGAGTTTTCACTGAAAAGCTTTTCATGGCAGGAATACACTCGGAGTGTTTGCCAAATCTCTGCCGAGAGGCGACCCCGCTTAACATAACTTCTTTTTTTCTAAATGTAAAAACTTGTTTCTAAATTTTTGATATTTCTTTGCCTGGGACTTGAACCCAGAATCTTCGGTGTGATGCGCGGAGCACGTTACCACCACACCACTGCGGCCGCTAAGATGTTAAGTAAGTTAAAATCGAAGTGTTTAATCTGCCCTACTTGGAAATACAGCATATATAGCAGTTATGGCTGTTCGGTTCCACCCAAACTAAGATTTTGTTACATATTTGACTTTGCTTTATTCTTTTTTATTTGCAAAATTTTTATTTTATGTAAAATCAATTTTATCACTTTATCTTTTTCATATCCCCTTAAACGACGTTCAGTTTGGCATATGCCGTTACGTTTATTATGTCCTTGACCTTGCTGTTGCATAGGCTACATACGTATATTTTTATGTCCGAAATATCATAGACTATGGTTTTTTATGTCGCTCTATGCTTGGATATGTATGTATGTATATTTATTAGGGCGGGTTGATTTAAAAATCGCTCATTGCTCTGTGAAAATCGTATTCTAGGGATCAAAATAAGAAACTTTGCCGAAGGAACCATACCTCTAAAACGAATTCTGATGTCCCCCCCTTTGGGTCGAACTTTTGGGTAAGGTTAATTTCAATTCTACCTGCTGTGTCTTGTGGTGGCTTAAAAACAACAACACAAGCAATTTTACGATCTGCAATTGTGTCACAGTGATACCTTCATTTTTTAAAACGGTTGAATAAAAAACCCACACAACTATGTTTAAAAACGCTAATTTCTAATAATTTTTTTTAATTTCTTTTCTATTACTAAGTTAAATTCATTTTTTATTTACATATGTTCTGACTAAATAAATTTCTAAAGAGAAAAATAAACTCCAAAAAGAAAAAACATAGGCATTTCAAAGTGGAATTTTTCAAAATTTGCCCCTACGACCCAAAGGGGGGGACATCAGAATTCGTTTTAGAGGTATGGTTCCAAAAAAAAAAAAAAGTTTCTTATTTTGATCCCTAAAATATTATTTTCACAGAGCAATGGGCGATTTTTTTGCCTCCCCATAAATCGACCCGGCCTAATATTTATATATGGATATCTACTGCGTAAGAGTGGACTTTTTGTCTGTGTCTGAGATAAAAGCTTATGCACATCTTGCTCTGCCCTATGAGAGCAAATAAAAGTGAAAGTATGTGTTGCACTTTCTACCAAATAAATAATGGATATGGCTATCGTTTGGAAATTACCTTCCGACAAAGATTGGCAAAACAGCGAACCTAATAGAATTCAATAATTAGAGCAGACAATGTAGGCGCCAAAGGGAGTTGGGCATTAAGAGTATGGGGACGCATTCTGTTTAGTGTTGTGAACTCAAAAAACCCTGAAGATTATAATTCGGACTGTTGCCGTTACAACTACTGTCATTTTCTACATTCGCGATTTTCTAGATTTCTGAGAAGTAATTTGTTTGCATCAAGAATGATATACTACATGTCTAATAAACTGGGTCCAACAATTTTTTAAATTTTATCGCTAAATTTGAAACTTATGTTGAGAATGTTGAGGTACAATGAGGTATTGATGTGTAAACATTGCTCACGATAAGGGGAATGTAAACGTATGTTAAGTGTAAGCGTAGTCTTTGGAAGTGGTATGCTATACGGGGAACATAAAATGTAAGTACAGGCGTAATTTGTGGGATTGGTATGCTGTATAGGAGAATGCAGAATGTAAGCGTAAGTGTAGTCATTGCACCGTAGCTTAATTTGGGAAGAATGCACGTGGTACAGTTGATAGAAGCAAAATCATACAGCTAATTAGGACAATGCAAAGTGTATTACAAATTTGTTATCGAAACAGTTGATTTCGTTTGTTATCGCTAAGTTATCGGGTTGCTATCGCCGAGGTATAGAGGAGATATCGATTTGTTATCGAAGTGCTATGAATTTGGTATCCATAGCGATGGTTATCAATAACCTTTTTAGCGACGACTTATCCGTTTGTTATTGAAAAGTAAGGGAATTATTATCTAAACGTTTTCGCTTTGTTAAAGAAACGTTATCGGTTTGTTATAAATAAAATATCGATTTATCAAAAATTAATCGATATTTTATTGAAAATTTATAGATTTTTTATCGAAAATTTATCAACTAGTTATCGAAATATTTTTTTATTATTACAAAATTACCGATTTTCTATCGAAAAGTTGTAGACAATGATTATTTTGGTCTTAAGAAACTTTATATATCCTTCTAACCAGGTTGTCCCCCATAAAGTATCCTTTTCAATTCACCAAACAATGAAAACCCGACTACGGAAAAAGACATCAGAGCCCAAACGAGAGTTAGAAAGCAATATGAACTGCTCTTCAAACTAATGGCAATCGTTCCAGTTGCTAGTTGGGCTAGTGCCTTAAAGCCCCGACACTAAGCACTTTTTCATATAGATGAGTTTAACACATGCTTATGCATTAAGAGTAGATTGCACGTATTTTTATGGAGAACGGTAGAATTAGCGACACTGGCGCCATCTGATATTGAAAAGTAGCCATCTCCCAAATTTTGTTCCAAGCAAATCATAATAAGAAGAATTTGACATTTGCTTTGGCTAAGGGTGTTGGCACACTTTGCAAGTGAAATTATTTCTCCCACTGGTTGGTAAATTTTCTAACATTTTTCACAATTAAAAACTGCAATATAACAATCGAATACGACACAAAATATGTAAGCGATTATTTTTGTTGTATAGGGAGAATGTTTACAACAGTGCGTTCGCGAAATTTTACATGTGAATGGGCAAGGCGTAATAAACTACAATTGCCAAGTCTGAAGTTCCTTCATATTTACAAACGCAACATCTTGGTTGATTGTGGCGATGTTATTGGAATGCATAAGCTTGTGTTAAACGCATCTATATGAAAAATGTCATTGTGTCACCGCCTTTAATGGTACTTGTTAAAAAGGGGCGTACCGAAACTACATGTATGTATCTAGCAAAGAACCCTCAACACCGATAACACTCTTTGAGACCTTCGCGGAGTGTATTTATCGTTAAAACAAAAACAACAGCAATGACGTATCAATTTTAAAATGTTATTATACCAACACGCTATCAACATAAATTTTGTATTAGGCACGAAATTTTGCAACTTTTTTCGACCCAGCCCAATGTACACATTTTATTATCCGAACGAGTGACAGGTAAATGCGCGCATTGTCACATTACCAAGGGGGTAATTTATACGACTGTCATATTTGTCTTAATATAGGCATTGAATCGTTCGTTAGATATGCAATAATTGGTTATAGTTAACTCTGATAGCGGTACTAACACATCAATACAGGTGCCTGAGCGCCATTTTATATTTATGAAAGTTTGTACAAGTGTTGCCTTAATCTAGACACAAATAGGTCGCAGGGATACAAGCCCCTAGAGACGTCTAAAATGTTGAAAAAGTTGAGCTTTGCAAAATCAGACGCTTAGGGCCCATTACTGATACTTAGCGTAGACTTGACTTGGCTTGAGAACTGTCACTTACAGTTCTGTTAAATGAACATTGCATGTTACTGATTACTCAAAACTTAAGCTGGAGTCATTGGTGCCGTATGTCGTATCGCTGTATCCGTATCCCTAACGTAATCAGCTGTTTATCGTTACGACGGTAAACCAAAACCCAATTGGTTGGCTACGATACGGTTACGACCTTAGCGGCACCAATAATCGATTGCATTGATTCTCATAAGGTTGGTCGAATCAGCTGTTAAAAGGTTACCGATACGGTTACCGATAAAGCACCAATGTCTCCAGCTTTAGCAACACTTACCTTCACTTAGAAGTCTGTTGAATTTTGATTTTCTAAGTGACGTTTACATTTTGAGATGCCATTTGTTTGTTTCCATTTCATTTTGACATTTTGTCATACAAATTGACATTTATTTAAAAATAAATTTCAACGCTGATTATGATGCCAGATTGTATGCGCAAAGTGGAGTATAATCGTGGCTAAGTTGCCAAGTTTACGCCAAGTCAAGTCAAGTCTATGCTAAGTATCAGTAATGGGGGCTTTAATTACTTCTGCAGTTCGTGATAAAATGACTGACCGTTAAAAGGAAGATAGTGAAGATGAGGTGGGTAAAAAGAAAGGAAAAGCGAAAGGAAGAGTGAAAGGAAAAGGCAGAAAAAAGCGAGAGGAGAGAAAAACAAATAAGGAAGAGAACGGTTAAGGAATGGGTCGGAATGAGATAAAAACACCGAACAAAGAAAGGGTGAAAGATTTGACAACCTTGAAAGTGCAAAGCCGCATGTCTTAAACAGATTTTTAACAAAATTATTTAATATTGAATTGCGAGTGTTTAATAAAATTTAAACAATAAAAACACTAATTCGACTTAAATAAACGTTACTCTTATTCGTTAAGAAGAAATTAAAGCAAAAAAACAACACTCTAACTGCTTAGCAAACCTAACCTCAAAGTGGATGTGGACCCCGAGGAGCCTGGGGGCTGCTGGGTACACCAATATAGAGAAAGGAATAAAAACCCGAAAATCGATATGGACATAACACCGGATTTGACAAATAATGAAAACAATACATTGTACACTCGACAAACAACTAATCACAAACAAGCAAGACAAATTAAATCAGAAAATATCGTGGGAAATATGAACATGCACGCAACAACTACTCATCAAACTACACCAAAAATTAATGAAAACGGGGGTATAACTACGCTCACTAAACCTGCATCAAATATGGCAGAAAATTCATATTTGTACTACGACAAAGACCACAAAGAACCATTTTTGGTATACATCGACAAAAAACAAAATGAACTAGAAAGAAACTCAATTAACGCAGTAGCCGTAGCCAACCTTCTTAAAATTCTTAATTACGAAGAAGTGGAGGAGATAAGCAAAGTTGGTTTTGGTAGAGTAAAAACTATTTGAAAAAATGCAGAAATAACAAATAAAATTTGCTATGATAACACGATTAGAAACAAAGGTTACGAACCGAAAATACTACAACACTGCCTTTTAAAAACGGGTATCATTTTTGATATCCCCACGGAAATGTCAGTGGATGAACTACACAAAAATATTAGTTAAACAGTACCTATAATGAAACTTGTAAGAGTCGAAAGAATAGATAAGGACGTAAAGAAAAACGAATTCCAACAAGACGTGTAAAAATATTTTTTTAAGGGACGGAATTATTTATGCACACACAAAAATAATGGTAAAACCATTCATCACCATAACACAATTCTTTGCTCAAAATTGCATAGAAAAGGTAGAACGATACAAAAAATGTTACCAGGTACATCCTACAGAAGAACAATGCAAAACAACAATGTGTGTTAACTGCAATTTTCAACATCCCCCAACAGCAAAAGACTGTCCAGCACGGGTGAAAGCAAATGTATATAATCAAAAGAACAATGACATTAGAAAACAGTTCATACGAAGATGCACATAAAAAAGTAACCAACATTTTGGGTAACAAATTTGAACTACTAGACAACTTTGAACAAAATTTCCCGCAACTACAGACAACTGACGCGAACAAACAAAATGTTGAGAACGATACCACATCGTACATACACAAAATGGTGCCATATGCGAAAGTTGTTAAAAGCATCAACAAAAACAGACAGCGAGAAGAACAAAACGCAATCAACACAGAAAATGAATGGCGGGCAGCCATAAAACCAGTAACGGCTGAAATTACTATAGGCACAAATAAAATTAAAGACACACAAGAAGTCTTTAATAAACTAAGTTTAGAAATAAAACATTTAGCATCGAATGCAAATGAGAGACTAAACCACAATGCGATGGATTTACTAAGCAATATTCGTATTGCAATCAATAAAATTAACAATGGGGCATATTCATAGTCAAGTTAAAGTATGCGCTAAAAAAGTTAGAGCATGTTTCAATAAAAAGTACACTTTATCTTTATCATAGTCGCAAAAAAACCGAATTCATCGGTTAGAGCCATCGCTAAAGTTAGAGAGGCGAAAAGCTGTCACTAAAGATATTACTAAAATTTGTCAAATGAAATGAAATTTCAACTTACGTGTGTATTCGGTAATTTAAGCTGGATTTTTGATTCAAGAAGAAGAAAATGTCTTACTTTAAGGAAATCGAAAGAGATTTTGAAATTATTGACGATTCGCGATTAATGAGGAAGCCAAAAATATATAAAGAACGATTTGATCCATTTAAAACAAATGGATACAAGGTTTCTTTAAATACTAAAAAACATAATTCGTTTTGCGAGCACAGCTAATTATTTAATACAATTTGTATTCTTTTTGGTATTAGACAAAAAGTGCACACGGCGATGGTTACCAGGGCATGTTTCTGAATTTCTCTTCTTCATCGGATGGCGATCTTCGAACTCAAGTACCTGCATTTGAAAAACAAGCTAATGGTGAAGTGAAATTCAAAATCAAGTCCTTGTAACCATCTCTATAATATGAATAACAAACGTAATTCAATCTAAATATTTCAAATATACAACATGTTAACACCGTTCTATCATTTGGTGCTAACCACTTCTTATTGTATTTGTATCTGGATTTGTGTATAAAATGAATAATAAAACTAATTACTACAAAATACTTAAATGGAATCATTCTTCCAAGCAGATATGAGTATATATACATATAAAGCAGCGAACAGAAAAATAGCAGTGCAATTTTTATTAAATTTCGTCAATTTTCTATAACATCTATGTGGCAGTTTATTAGTTCCCACAAGCAGTCCTTCTCGCGGTAACTCAGTTTTGTTCTCTTTTATTATTCTATAGTAATAAATACAAATTTTAATTAAATAACGAAGTTAAAATACATTTTTTATTAACAAATTGCTTACTTTTTGCATTTTTAGCAATCAGGCGCAAGAAATGAATAACAACAAGCAAACGTCCAGACGAGTGATTTGACAACATTGCGTAATAGATTTTTTTATGTAATAGAATTTTGCCTAAAGTAGGCTCTCGTTACAGCATGCCACTAAACTGACTATGATATACTTAGAAATGAAAGGTACTCTATCTTTTTAGTGCCGCACCAAGTGAAGCATACTCTAACTCAGGACTATGAATATGCCCCATTATTTTTGACACAACACTAATTTCCCATGACCCCAATGTCTGATCAGATTTAGGTCTTACAATTAAGCATCCAAAGCTTGAAAAAGCAAGGTAACAAAAAAATACTTGAAATTTATCTTTTAAACAATAAAACGGACATACTTAGCCATATTAGCCGAAACATGGCTAAAAAACATCAAATATTTAGGAAGATATATTAGTACCAATAACGCTTGTGCGCAACACATTAACCAGATAGTTAAGAAAACTAATAGAACATGCCAATTTTTAAATATTTTGAGCGGCTATAAATTCGGTATAGCACCTCTGAAGGCTTTACACCTGTATAAAGCTTTCGATGAGAGCTAAAATGGATTACGCAGCTTCCACTTTTGCTAATATGCCAAAATCGGTTTTACGGAAACTATCAACATGTAGTAATACCAATTGAAGACGTTGTATTGGTCTAATAAGATCTACTCCAACACATGTTATATACATGCCATATGGCGGCTAAGATGGCAACGATTTACAGGCTAGAGGTGGCAACAGCTAAAGAAATTATAAAATATAAAGCATACAAACTACCAACAAGTCAGGAAGGCTAAGTTCGGGTGTAACCGAACATTACATACTCAGTTGAGAGCTTTAGAGACAAAATAAGAGAAAATCACCATGTAGGAAAATTAACCTAGGGTATCTGTTTGTATGGCATTGGTATCAAATGGAAGGTAATAAAGAGTATTTTAAAATGGAGTGGATCATAGTTCTACAGGTGGACGCCTTTTCGAGAAATCACCATAAAGGTGGACCAGGGGTGACTCTAGAATGTGTTTGTACGATATGAGTATCAAATGAAAGGTGCTAATGAGTATTTTAAAAGGGAGTGGACCTTAGTTCTATAGGTGAACGCATTTTCGAGATATCGCCATAAAGGTGGACCAGGGGTGACTCTATAATATGTTTCTACGATAATTAAAGGTATTAATGAGGGTTTTAAAAGGGATGAACCTTAGTTGTATATGTGAAGGCGTTTTCGAGATATCGGACCAGGGTGACCCAGAACATCATCTGTCGGGTACCGCTAATTTATTTATATATGTAATACCACGAAGAGTATTCCTGTCATGATTCCAAGGGCTTTGGATTTCGCCCTGCAGAACTTTTTCATTTTCTTCTACTTAATGTGGTAGCTGTCACACCCATTTTACAAAGTTTTCCAATCCAATCACCGTGTTTCATCCCTTTTTCGTGTTTGTAATTATGGCATTTTTCTAATTTTTCGATATCGAAGAAGTGGGCGTGGTCATAGTCGTATTTCGCCCATTTTTTATACCAAGATAAAGTGAGTTCAGATAGGTACGTGAACTAAGTTTAGTAAAGATATATCGATTTTTGGTCAAGTTATCGTGTTAACGGCCGAGCGGAAGAACAGACGGTCGACTGTGTATAAAAACTGGGCGTGGCTAAAACCGATTTCGCCCATTTTCACAGAAAACAGCTATCGTCATAGAAGCTGTGCCCTTACCAAATTTCACAAGGATTGGTAAATTTTTGTTCGATTTATGGCATTAAAAGTATTCTAGACAAATTGAATGAAAAAGGGCGGAGCCACGCCCATTTAGACATTTTCTTTTATTTTTGTATTTTGTTGCATATTTTAACCAATTTAGTGCAATTCCTCTTATTTGCAACCTTCTGCTAACGTTCGAATCACTAAACTGTTGTATAAATAATTCAACTATTCAATAATGCAAAAAGGCCTTTATTAGACTACTTTCAAAATAACATATCTAATGCTCGCCAGATAGCATCTTAAATCACTCTGATTGTCGTGCCTCTACTGTTGCTGCCTTTGATACTGTCTGGTTTCCTCGTTGCATATTTCTAGGCTTTTCTATTCTAGAATTTACTAGTTAGTTATCAGATATAAAATTACTAGCTATAACTACGTTTATAGCTTCTGATATGCGCGTGTATATGTGAGTAATACTTGCACAAATGATTGCCTTATTTTGTTAACATCTCAGATAAGATATATGCATGTGTTTTTACGTCTCTTCTCCGCTGCTCGTATGGACATATGGGTAGACATAATTATTGATTTAATCATGTGCATACAAGTCACTGTTTAGCATCGGCTTAGAGATGATAGTATCCCTTAGTGTTGCTAATATTCGTCACACTGCCCTCCACCTAAGTCCTGATCTAAATGCCGCTGGCATCTCCAAATGTACCACTCTTCTTCTGCGTGGTTACCCAATGGTTTGTATGCGGTAGATGGTATCACAGATCTTCTTCTCAACTTTGTATGGGCCTTCCCAAGTGCACCGAAATTTGGATGGAACACCTTTCTGCCGGTGAGGTTTATATAACAGTACTAAATCTCCCTCCAAGAAACCTTCCGAATTATTGTTCTCATCGTACCTGCATTTCATCTTATTACTCATTATCCTGGATCGTTCCCTCGCACTCTGTTGTTTGGCCAATGAAGAACTACTTCGCAGAGCTTGATCTTGACGGATTGACTTTGCATAATCAGTATCGTCTTGACGTTTCACAACAGTAGTGCGCGCTGGCTTGAAACCGCCCTTGCATTCTTTTTGGAAAATTCTTTCAGTCGTTTTAGTGCGTCCCTTAGGGTTTGTCAATGCCAGTGTTTTTCTCGCAGGTACGATTAGTTTTGATTTGTTTGGCCCTTTCGTTCCGTCAACCCTTGCCCGATCTGCTGCCTTTGACTTTTGTGGTTTTTGTCGAATCTCTTTCACCAGCACTCGATTAGTGCTGAACCCTTTTTCCAAACTGAAATTAAGTGGCACATCTTGGTTCTAATAGCACATAATCCTTCTCCGCATACCGATCCTGATGCTATGGTCAACTAAGAAGTCCACTCCCAATATGACTTCATCAACAATCTCCGCCACAATGAATTTGTGTAGAAGCATGACCTTCCCAATTAAGACTTCACATATCACTCCTCCATGGACGTGGTTATACTCGCCCGTGACCGTACGCAACCTTGCTCGAGGTAACGGTTTTACTCTCCTGTTAACCAAATCAGATCGAATTAAGGAATGAGTCAGTACACTTTCTTTGCCATCCATATTCCCTCTGAGAGTAAGACTGCTCGATTTTCTTCATATTTGCGACACAGATATCACAGGACATTCAATAGCTGGAGCTAGCTCTCGATCTCTACATCTTACTCGCTCTTGCTCACCCCCTCCAGCTTTGTTATTAAGACCACCCATGCTGTTGAAACCACTGGGATCAAGATCGCAATAACGTGCAATGTGACCGGGCTTCCCGCATTTGAAGCATTTGGTAACTCTTTCACTCCGCTTTTGCGATCCTTTCAGCGCCTCCAATATTGTGTTCACCCAGTCTGGCCTTTCCACCTCCACACGTCGTGCTTTGAACGCTGGCTTACAGAGAAGCGATGCTGTTTCCTGAATCAGAGCATGTTATACCGTTTCTGTGAATGTAGGTTTTGGATTTCAGTATGTTGCTCGCTTCGTTTCGATATCCCGTATTCCATTCATAAAGCTCTGGATTTTTACCCTTTCGGTATATTCCAAGGGTGCGTCCACATTCGCTAAATGTGCCAGCCTTTCAACATCCGCCGCAAACTCTTGCAATGTTTCACTAGGCCTCTGAAAGCGGTTCAGTAACTCCATTTGGTATATCTGTCTCCTATGCTCGGTTCCGTATCGTCTCTCTAGAGCGCCGATCAATGCTTCATAACTGTTCCTTTCGTACTCTGGAATAGTCTGTAAGATTTCAGCTGCAGGCCCTTTCTTTCAATGCCACAAACAGTGCAGCAACTTTATCTTCAGCATTCCAGTTGTTCACTGCTGATGTCTTCTCAAATTGAAGCTTAAACACCTGGAAAGGAACAGATCCGTCAAAAGATGGAGTTTTTACCTTCGTAGTGCTCGCTGAAACAGCGGGCGATTGCATTATTCTTCGTCCATGCGCGCTTCGAGTTTTGATGATATCCGCGCCTCTTGTGCTTCTAGTTGTAATTTTATGCGTGTCTCTTGTTCTTTCAGTTGAGTTGCCATATATGTCTTTTGTTCTTCCAGCTGTGATGAAATTTGTGTTTGCTTTGCTTCAATCTTTGATGTTATGCGTGATTCTAGTTGATATGTTATATCTGTCTTTTGCGATTCCAGTTGGGATGACATTTGTGAAGACATTTGGTTCAACACTGCTAGTATCGCGCTAGTGTCAACACTTGCCAATGGATTCGGAGTCTCTATCTTCTCCTCCATTTTAGTCGCTGGCTCTTCCACATCAGGATAAAAGACATAATCGTCTACATTA
Organism: Eurosta solidaginis; assembly: GCF_040869045.1. NCBI lineage: Eukaryota > Metazoa > Arthropoda > Insecta > Diptera > Tephritidae > Eurosta > Eurosta solidaginis. The sequence goes on from NC_090319.1 coordinate 259,058,428, forward strand.
ATTCCTTCCAACTCCAATACTTCTCGTAGCCGTGCTTGAAGTTCGATCTTATTGCCGGTTGTATTCAATCCGCGGCTCTCCAACTCCTTCTTTAGTTGCTGGATCCTCAATTCACTCAACTTTGCAATGTCCAAGTTGTATTCGCAATCTTCGGAATTTATTCAACAATTCCTCTTCTGATGCCAATTGTAACGAATTTAGTGCAATTCCTCTTATTTGACACCTTCTGCTAACGTTCGAACCACTAAGCTGTTGAATAAATAATTCCACTATTCAATAATGTAAAATGGCCTTTATTTGACTACTTTCAAAATAACACTTCTATTGCTCGCCAGATAGCGTCTTAAATCAAACTGATTGTCGTGCCTCTACTGTTGCTGCCTTTTATACTGTCTGGTTTCCTCGTTGCATATTTCTAGGCTTTTCTACTCTAGAATTTACTAGTTAGTTATCTGCTATAAAATTACTAGCTATAACTACGTTTTTAGTTCTCATATACGCCTGTATATGTGAGTAATACTTGCACAAATAATTGCCTTCTTTTGTGAGCATCTCAGATAAGATATATGTTTGTGCGTCTCTTCTCCGCTGCTCGTATGGACATGGGGTAGACATAATGATTGATTTAATGATGTGCATACAAGTCACTGCTTAGCATCGGCTTAGAGATGATAGTATGCCCTAGTGTTGCTAGTATTCGTCACAATATTATCATCACGGGAGTTGAATGTTAACATTATTTACTTATATACTGTAAAGATATTCAATTTTTTGTTAAGATTTGACTTTAAATTTTTTTTTTTTAAAGTGGGCGTGTTCGTCATCCGATTTTGCTATTTTTATTTGACACACATATAGTAATAGGGGTAACGTTCCTGCCAAATTTCATCATAATGTCTTCAACGACTGCCAAATTACAGCTTACAAAACTTTTAAATTACCTTCTTTTAAATGTAGGCGGTGCCACGCCCATTGTCCATAATTTTACTAATTTTCTATTCTGCGTCATAAGGTCAACCCACCTACCAAGTTTCATCGCTTTATCCGTCTTTGGTAATGAATTATCGCATTTTTTCCGTTTTTCGAAATTTTCGATATAAAAGTGGGCGTGGTTATAGTCCGATTTCGTTAATTTTAAATAGCGATCTGAGATTAGTGCCCAGAAACCTGCATATCAAATTTCATCAAGACACCTCAAAATTTACTCAAGTTATCGTGTTCACGGACAGACAGACGGACGGACGAACGGACATGGCTAAATGGATTTCTTTTTTCGCCCAGATCATTTTGATATATAGAAGTCTATATCTATCTCGATTAGTTTATGCCGTTTCGGGGTACCGTTATGCGAACAAAATATATGTGAGCTCTTCTCAGCTGAGTATAACAAAATAATGAAAGAATGGGAGAGAGAATGCAAAAGAAAAATAATAAATAAAGGTAAAGATTAAGGACAAATTTATCCGGAACTAATTAAAAAACCATGGTAAACTTGAACCAATTGAAATAAAAGAATTCGACAGAATTTTAACTAACCACACATTTTGCAAAGACACACTACACAAAATGAACATATATGATGACAATTATTGTGAATCTTGCAACACAACTGAAAATACTAATCACATTTTATTCCATTGCAACAAATACGCAAACATTAGAAGCAAATACCCATTATTACAAAATCATTCCACATTAATCGATATGTACAAGGAAAAGGGTAAATAAAAAGAACACAAAGAAGAAAGAAAATGAAAGTACGATGAAGAAAAGTAGAACCAGTCAGAATTAAAGCAAGAGATAAGCTACCAAGAAAAGGGGAAGGCAGATAGATAGACATCGACAGAGGGAAATATTATCTGTGTTTTTTACATCTATATATACGCTTAAACCTTATATGGATTACTAAGCGTTAAACTTTATGTACATTCCTTAAATTGCTGCGCAGAAAATTAGTACTCCTAAATTTCAATACGCATTATACTCAGATGCAACTCAAATATGTGTCTATGTTTCACCTCTATGTATTACCTTTACAAATGGTGTGTGTCCACTATTCACCCCAACGGATTCAGCTATAGGTTATACAGTATGGCCAACGGAGGTTTGTGTCTCCGCTTTTCGGTACAACATGTTCTGTAGCTAGCTGCCGCTAGATGGGTCTCCTAAACATTATCTAAGTGAGGATAACCCTTTTTTTACCCGCAAGCGTAGACGTATATGCGTGTAAAAAACACGGCTAAAGTTTAAGCGTATATGTATATATGTAGATGTAAAGAAAACACAGCTAATAACAGCTTTAATGAGAAAAGCTTCGTGGACTTATTATCGATAGCGAATTATTATCGTCAAGTAACTGGACATGGACTTTTTATGATTTCTTATCGGCTTTTAATCGACGGGTTATAGATGTGTTATCGAGTCTATATTGAAGTTTTAGCGCTTTCTGTTTGGTAACAAACCGATGAGTCATGGGTTACAAATCGATAACTTTTCAATAGCAAATTGACAACGGCCGATAATATATTGGTAATACTCCGATAACAAATCGATAACTTTTCGACATAAGAGATATATTTTTGATAACATATCGCTTACTTTTCGATAAATAAGCAATACTTTCGGTGCATAAATTTATAACTTTTCAATAGTAAATCGATAATTTTTCGATGCCTAATCGATACCTTTTCGGTAACAAACCAATAATTTTCGATAACCCCCAGATAACAAATCGATAACTTTCGATTGCAAATCAACAACAATTTTTTGATAGCATGTCGTCATGTTACTCGTCGATAAGAAATAAATAGCTCATCGATAACCTTTGTTATCGATAGCAAATTTATCACACTTCGATAAGAAATCAATAGCTTGTGAACACCTCGTCGATAACACACCTTTGACAAACCCTTTCTTTGCTTTCCTTTTCTTTGATTTAATTTTACTTTACTTTACCTTGCTCGCCTTGATTTGCTTTCTAATTTAGGTTATATATGTAAATTCAACCGCATACAAAAGTTTGAATTACAATTTTTGATTTCCACTTAATTTGCTATCACCAACACAGTTATATAAAATTCCTATTCTTAATTAACTATTTCTCGCATTGACTTTCTTTTCAGCTAAAATCGCAATTATTAAAGTTAATGCCTTTCCTTAATTCAGTTGTGGTTTACTTTGCTTTTGTACAAGATCCACATGGCGAAATATGGACGACCGTTTTGAAATGCACTCCCATTGTAATGTTGATGTTCTATGTTGTGGCAAAAGGATTTGCTTTAGCACCTGCGTAAGCCTCTTTTTAAATGCTTTTAGTCACTCACGATAAAATTTTTATTACCTAATCTTGTTTCTTATATAGATTTAAACGCTCCCAGCGCATATTGCTTGGCTTAATTTGTTCGTGCGTTGGTGATGCATTGCTCAATATCAATCTCTTCCCACATGGCATGGGTGCATTTGCTATAGCGCATATCTGGTACATATCAGCGTTTGGTTGGAAACCACTGAAACTCGAACTCGGTGTAATATTTTATATTGCCGGTGTAGTGAGTAAGTAAAAATCAATTTGACTGTGCCTATTCAAATTGTATTAATATTCAAAACTTTATTCTTTTACAGGCGTTTCGATTGTTTTCAATCGTCTCGACGTCATACTCGCGATTGGTCTTCCCACTTATACTGCCCTATTGTTGACCACTTGTTGGCGTGCACTTGCACTCGCTCTCCAATGCTCCAGCTTCATACATAACTTTTGTGCTATGGGGACTGTAGTATTTCTTATATCCGATTTGTTAATTGGTATTAATATGTTCCTGATTGCTGTGCCGTATTCAAGGGTATGTATAATAATAAAACATCAACCTGTCCTACAACTTCTGCATCTGCCTCTACATCTAGTCTTATCCCAGATTTCACCTTTCGTGAAGATGTGGTCGACAGTAGATTTACCAAGCCTGCATCCACATTATAATTTCCCATGAGTTCGTCGACTTGTAGACGGGATATTGCCATTTTCACCTTGTCATGTCGGGTGACGGAACGTTTATGACGTCGTCAGGCATTGGGCTAACGGGTGCGTCATCTGCAAAGCTATAGAGGAGAAATATTCGCTGCTTAACTTAAGCACCCTCTCTACCTCGGTTACCTGGTCACCATCATCATACCTGCAGGAATCCGCTCTATTTTGGTCCTATCTTTTTTCGCCGGTTATTTTTTGGCATTATACTTATCAACCTGAATCTGAAGCTCGTCGCACTCGCGGCTTATACGTTTTCGAGTATCTTCTTCTGGCGTAGCTTTTCCTTCTTTGCGTCACCATACGGTTCACATACAATGCCGTTGCTGCGTCCTTACGTTAAGTTGGCAATTCGATATCGCCTTTTTTTTCGAGGCAATCTTTTTTTCCGATTCGCTTGACCACTGTGATGTCCTCAACAGGGACGAGAAATGTGCTCCCACAGCGCGGTTACATCGATAGGTTGAAGGGTGTTCTCAGATAGCAGGTGTCAGAGCCGAGTGGAAAAATCTGTTCTATGTTCGGGATGTAGCTTTTGTCACTGAACACTTTCATTGCGATACAGAGTCCAGCTTTCCACAAGATCATATCCCGATATTTGGATCACGCACATCTAGAATACTGGTGCTATTATTGCTGTCGACCACGATGTGATCAATTTGGCTTCGTGTTCTTTGTTCTTCTTATGCTGAAACCTACCGGTAACCATATTTCGACAGAAACATCGTATTCTTTGATCCGGAGACAGCCAAGCAACTTCGTTAACCTCTTATTCTGAAACCCTCAGATGGTCATATTTAGAGAGGCATGGCCAGTGTATCAATATTAACCCGCTGGAAGATGTTACGTCCCTTCTTATGGCCACTATGGTAGATGTCGAAGGCCCTATTGATCTTCTCACTTACCACGTCAGACTTTGCCTTTGCGAAGACATCGGTACATGATTTCAAAACACACCTTTTAAAATGTTTACCTCGACGTCATCAGAAAATAGAGATCTCAATCAAGGCATGGTACCTACACTTTTTTAATTGGAAGGAATTTTTACTAGGTTGTTCCGAAGCCCAGCGCGCAACCCAGGTACGCGATTGGGAATTTTTTACTTAGGGCCGTTTTCACCATCTCTAGTTAAGTAAGAATTTAACTAAAAGGTAGCAATCTTTTAGGCTGGGTTTTTCAGTTCGAGTTTAATTTCCAGTTAAAGTTAACTAGAGTGTAACCTTGCCACTTTGTTTGATAACATCAAATTTTGCTACTCATCTCAGCTAAGCGGCCGAATTGGCAGGGTGAAACTCTAGACTCCAGTCAACTTTAACTGGAGTTTAAACTCCAATGTGTTCTTCGGCACCAAATCGGAATATCTTCTTAGTACAAATACCCTCTCGGACTCTGCGGACCCTTTTTCAACATATTTGATTGAGTTAGAATTTAACTCAGATTCATTTGGCAGTTTCGTTTGAACCAACACAGGGTGGCCAGCCCCCCATTTAATCGATAATTTTGAATATTTTGTAGATCGAATCGCAGCAAGTTATCGGGTGTACACGAAAAACCAGCACAACAGCTAATTTTTGTTTACACTTTTGCTTTGCTCTTAACGAGAATTTGTATGATTAACTGAAGTTTGTAGCATAGGGTCTAATTATATTTAGCAAAGATTATCTGTATGAAGTCCCCTTTCTGAAAAAGGTCATGGTTACTCCGTTCGAAAAATAATTAAAATGTGTTGTTTGCCTAATATGAAGTATTATAATAGGGGGACTCATGATAGCATATAAACTTATAAGGTGTAAAATTATATCCATTTACACACGCGGTTATATGAACGCACCTAGTAATACTCTTGATAAACTTGATTGTTTTTCAGCTGCATTATTTCCAAAAAAATTTTTTTGATTGTTATACAAATTAAAAAATACCAAGATTAAGTGAAAAATCAAAACTAAAACGTCTTTACTAAGATATTCTTGTAAATTACTTGCTGATGTTGGAGATTTCTGATGAAAATGCCTGCTGTAATGTCTGCAAGGTTGCATTCCTTTGAGTTTATCGCGTTTACACAATAGGGGGACTCATGATAGCATATAAACTTATAAGGTGTAAAATTATATCCATTTACACACGCGGTTATATGAACGCACCTAGTAATACTCTTGATAAACTTGATTGTTTTTCAGCTGTATTATTTCCAAAAAAAATTTTTTTGATTGTTATACAAATTAAAAAATACCAAGATTAAGTGAAAAATCAAAACTAAAACGTCTTTACTAAGATATTCTTGTAAATTACTTGCTGATGTTGGGATTTCTGATGAAAATGCCTGCTGTAATGTCTGCAAGGTTGCATTCCTTTGAGTTTATCGCGTTTACACAATGAAATGTGCGCGTAAATTTATACAAATTGTGTAAATGATTTTTCATACAAAATTTGACAGCTCGTGCGTAAACTAGATAAATTTATACGTTTACACACTTTATAAGGCATTTATACGGTTACATGAGTCCCCCTAATGAAATGTGCGCGTAAATTTATACAAATTGTGTAAATGATTTTTCATACAAAATTTGACAGCTCGTGCGTAAACTAGATAAATTTATACGTTTACACACTTTATAAGGCATTTATACGGTTACATGAGTCCCCCTAATAGTAATTTCTAACGTATCATGTATGTATTACCCTTTCAGCTTCTTATCATGTCAACATATTATCTTGCTCAATTTGCGATTGCATTCAGCACAGCCGATGAGTGCCCTGAACTTGGGAAACATTTAGAAAATGACAGACCGACGCACAAAGGTCGTAGCGTCAAAACGAAAGACTGACTAGTCACCGAGAAAATTGCGCTGCATTAAAGAAAAGTATAGCTCAATTTTGAAAAGCAATAATAACAAAAAACTTCATGTGCAATAAACTGTGTTGCCTAAGTCGAACAGTGACCACCAAATAATTAAAATCATTTTAAAGAATAGACCAAATATTGTCCCAATACTTCCATTGTACCTTCACTGTCTGGACATTTCCATGAACAAAGGTTACTTTAGCGTACATGTGTATGTATGTATGTACATCATATAGTTATACAAATTATTAAAAAGTATTTGTACATAGTAAAACAGAAAATATATATTACATATATTTAAGTATTTACTCTTGTTAGTTTAGGTATTATAAAGGTGTCAATTTATCTACATATAATACATAATATATATTATTATAACTAATATATGATCCGTGTGGTTGATTTAATAATCCGTAGTAGTTATTTAGATTTTGGTGTTCATTTTAATAATAATAATATAAACATTAATAATAAAGGCATATGTGATTGTAAACAAAAAAATCGTGCAACTTGAAAAATAATTCGGAATTCGGTGGCATCAGACAACATCGGAGAAACTTTGAACATATCTTAGGGCAGTTTTAATCTTCAGTTTCACTTATCTATCTTTTACATAGGCCAACAAAATTAAAAAAAAAAAACCAGAACCAGAAATGAGCTAATACGTTTCGAAAGCTCTTTGCTTCGCTTAATTTGATTACTTAATCAGAGTTTTCATTTTGGTTCTTATTTTCGAGATATTCTTACATAAAGGTACGAAGAAATACCGTGACGAATATTGACATCACTGGGATGTTAGTAAATAATCACGCAACAACAAAAACCACACTTGTGTACATGAACACTTCAATCATCATTTATACACATATGTACATATATGGAAGGCGACGCACACCCACACATCTAGTCACCAGCCGTAGTAGTTACTCACACATTCACCCGCATATGGCTATAAGAAAAACACAAAAGTTCTAGAGGGCGAAATTACTAGACCTTAGGAGAAATGGGTGAACGAGGAAACCGAGAGTATAAAAGCACCGCAAACTGAGTTATAACTAATTCAGTTTTGGTTTAAACACGCTGTTGTAAAGTACGTCATATTGAAGTATAATTGTTAAGTACTACACCCAAAGTAATGTAAATAAAGACCAGTTTGCAATACTGAATACTGGAGTAATTTTTTCAACAGTTTAGCGATTCGAACACTAGCAGAAGGTGCATAAATATCAGAAATCCGTTACAATTGGTGTTAGAAGAGGAATTGTTGAATAAATTCCGAAGATTTCGAACAGAACTTGTACATGGCGAAGATAAGTGAACTGAAGATCCAGCAACTGAAGAAGGATGTCAGGGGTGGGTGTTCCCCGCGTTGGGCTGACAAGCCTTTCATCGTCTAACTTTGCGTTATACTCTGGTTGTTGTTTTAATGAAGCTGTTGTATATTGCTAAGATATTTTTTGCAACGACGTAAATTTTGCTTAGTTACATGATGTTTTGCAGTGTATGTAGTAGGCATTAAAAATTTTGCATACATAATTTTATTGTTTGTTAAAAATCTATAGTACACCTAAATTCGCATAAAATTTGTGGCATAAGTTGCTGCCATAATAAATTTTTAATAGCCCAGGTTACGACGCATGAGATCGAAGACGTATTCATCACGGACATCATCTGACACTGGTATATAACCAAGTGCAGGATGTAAAGCAGGTGGGTTGAGGGTTCCCATTTTTGGCCCAGGAGAGTATCGAGTTTTTCAGTAAATGAATCCATGCTTGCCTCGGTAGGAGTGTTATCGATCATGGAAACTTTTGGCGATTTAAAAACATCTTCAATGACTCCACAAAACATTGGTCAATATCGATAAGATTCTCTTCGTGTTGATATAGTTGTTTTAGCTCCGGACGTTGAAAAATTCTTTATTTATGCAATCTAATTCGTTATTTCACTTGCTTAGTCTCCAAATAACGTTAGGCGCCGTATTTTCTATCAGAGTATATCTTCTATTCAAAACGTAGTAACTAAGTCAAATTTGGGTCTTGTTTTTCTTTCTTCAGGATGACATACGGTTTTTGCACCACGACCGAGGCGCTCACCTGCGAAAGGGATCAGTTCTGTATTAATACAATTGCTTTTGTTGGTTACTATTAATTGCTCTGAGCGGTTTTGCAAAATGATTTAATGTGTAGTTTAATCGGCAAAAGCAAATAATATAATCGACAAAAAACAAATAAAATAATCCGGCTATTTAATTGCAAGCTCACTTTTCTTTGCTCTCATCTGCGTCACTGGCACACTTTCAGAAGTAGTTTCCGCAATTAGTACAGCATATTGTTGTTCGTATTGCTCGAGCAATAACATTTTTTGTATTTTAATTGTTAATTTATATTTTGCAAAACATTGGCTAAATTATGGTATTATCTTTTTTTTTCACTTAGTTTGTTTTGATCATTGTAAATTTTACCAAGTAGCGCAACTAACAGCTGATCGGTGAAAATTCGCACATTCACACGCACAGTTCTCGACTCAGTTTCAAAAAAAAACTTTAGATTATTTAATTCAAATTTTAAAGTGAGATAATCCTTACAAATTTATGTATACAGAATATATATAGCGTTTTTGTTGTTATTAAAACAATAGTTTTATTTATATTAAAGCTTTTATCATTTTTTTTTTTAACTTTGAAAAATCTCCGAACACCATTCCTTCATTATATGACATTCGACTGCCTAGTCCACTGCCTTCCACTCTATTCGCAACATAACCTCTACTTAAGCTGCCAAACTATATAGTAAACAATGGTTTTGATTGTGTGCTCAAATGTCAAAATGATGGCGGACAACAAAACAAACAGAACTTAACGAAAGATAGAGCTTTTGATAGGGTTGCCGGACGTAGCATAAAGAATGGTGTAGAGACAGATTGCAGCAACAAAAAAAATTGCTACACTGGAACGGCAAACGATTAGCGGATAAGGAATAGAGTGATTAACGTTAGGCGAGTAGGGCGAAGAAAGAAGATATAAAAGGGGGTGACACAGGTTAAAACTAAGACAGTTTTGAAGTGTTAAAGTTCTGGCATACGACTGCCTACGCGCCACTGTGCTATAAAGTTTTTCTTTAATTGTGAAACCTGTGTTGTGCGTTGTTTTTAAATAACTAATTTAAAATATAAATTTTTTGTGGTTCCGGAAAACAAGGAGGTTCCGGCAAGGAGACGAGGATCGGAGTTCCAGGGCAGCGGATTAAAGGTGAGCCGAGTTAGGTAGCTTAGAGAAGTAGGAGTATGTGCGTATATATGTGGATACATATATGAGTACATATAGGTGAATATAGGGCTAATAGTAATTTTATAATAATTTCTTTTGCTTAAATGGGGGTAATTGGTAAATTTTTTTGTGCATAAATTTTGTTTATAGTTTTGTCGCGGTTTTAAGCGAAATTTTTGCGTAAAAAGTTAAAATAATTTTTAACCAAGAAAAGTTTTATGCCTGTAGCCTGTAGATTCAAATCGTCCTGCGTGTGATAGATTTTTTCTTATTTGAATCTTTAATCTCCTGAAAATTTATTGTAATTATTAGTAATTTATTTATTAGCTAAATTAAAAGCTCTGGTGGATTAGTTAAATTAAATAAACAGGGATACTGTAGATAGGACGTTGGGAATAATTGGATTAAAATTTTGATATGCGCACATATCGGTACGTACATATATACGCACGTAGGAAGTTAGTTACTGTAATTTACGAAATCCTGAAATTTTAACTAAATCCTGTGTGTCATAGGAAAGAGGATTAGTGGCGATTTAGGAAAAGTGACTGGAGTGAGAATTGTGGTGGCGTAAAACGAACAGTGCGGCGACGTGTAAGTCCCAAAATAAATATTTTTTTGAAGTAATCGGTTTTGTGATAAAATCTTATTGTGTTATAGTGTGCCCGGAAATTTTGGCGTGGAGGGATTAGGCACAACTCGCCGTAAGTCTTTAGTTCCAAATTATCTTTTTTTATATATATACGTATGTCCAGTTATCTAATTTTGATGCACCCGATGAGAACAACAACAAAATAGGGAAACTGGGGACGACCCGTTTATATACATATGCGTGGTTACATACACATTTTTGTTTAATGCGCTAAGGTAGGAGAATACCGTTAATGGTGTGCTTCGTGATTATGCCAGAAAACCAAAGCGATCTTTGGTTTTAACAATCTTTCGGAGCACCTATTTTGTTATGTGGTGTACACTCGACACAGAGATCAAAATTTGAATTTTTCTACATATACCATTTTGCTGTAGTAGCCAATCACCAAAATCGAAAACTAATAATTTCGTGCATATCCATTTTCCCGTAAGACTCCAATACAAGGCACAAAGGCCAGTAAGAAGCAGCACAAAATCACCCAAGAAGTGGTTTCGGATTTTACGTATATTTACTCCTTATATGCATATATAATTTTTGTAGTTTTAGTTTTTTTTTGTGTTTTTACGTTTTTTTTGTTGCGTACACGCATGCACACACGCATATATCAAAAAAAAAAATTATTAAATTTTTCGAAATTTTCGTGATATACATATTTTTGGTACAATCAAGATTTTTTATTGTACATTTTTATGCACACCCTATTGAGGGTATGGTAACGAACCAAAAGCTTTTTATATCTGTTTTATAGTGTGCAGGTTGTTGGACTTGCCAATTATAGTTTAGCTATCTGCGTGTCTGCAAGCGAGTAAAGCAGTCGCATTAGAGTGACCAAATTTCTTATTGTTTTTGCCAAGCTGAAATTAATTGTTAAGAAAATTATTGTGATTAGGTTAGGTGTATTGTTTCGTTGTCCTATATATGGTAAGCGATTCTGCCCATAAGTAACATTAATATCGAACACTTTTTTTTGAGAAATTCTTAAAATCTCGTACATATCTACATACATAGGTAGGGGTAAAACCAACTAAGAGAGCTCGATTAGGTAGGATCCATTACCCTTAACCGAGTAAAATTTTAAAATTAAATTTTTGTTGTTCTCGTTTTTTTTTATTGTATTGAATGATCGGCAGGACGTTTCATCATAGTGAAACATTTTTTGTTAGCCTAAATAATAAGATTAGTTTCTTATTATGATTCATTGTAATTCTTTTTATGATTTCAATATATTTTGAGTTTGTTGTTGAGAGTTAAAATGCGGAGTTAAGCACTTTTTGGGCGGGAGGTGAAGATGGCGTGATAGAGAGGTAAGTGGAGGGGACGGAGCATGGCTAGAGGGAGACCGCTAAAGTTAGGGTGCATGAAACGAGCGGTCCAAGGTAGGGCGGGCTTCCTGAGGTGAGATGTGTGTGAGGCTGATAGGATGGATGATGAAGGGAATAAATATGCGTCCGTACGACTCCTTGGTGTTAGGGTTGAGGACCACTGCCCCTCTTATACTGAGCTAGTCCGGGTACCCCAAGGAGCCAAACAATACGTGTACGTGACATATTTATATGGCGCCCAAACTAAAATACAAGAAATGTACATATATTCGCATAGTTATATGCAGGTATATTGTACATGAAATTATAAAGTAACATCAGCGCAACAAACAAAAACAAAAAAAATAAAAAGGTTTAAATTGGCGCCCATACAGCTTGTTTCAAAAAAAAAAAAAAACAATGAAACATTTTCATCTTTTTCGTTTTATTTTAAAAATTTATTTAAACCTTTTTGATTCATATCGTTCATCGAAAAAGGGTTTGATGACCGCTGTCAGCCGTGCGGCTTAGTTGGCTTACTTATAAAGTTTTTTTTGTAGTTTAATTGCACTAAGGCGTTAGGTGGTAGCACATCAATCCCCAAACAATAGCCAAACGGTGACATAGTTACCGAACATTAGGGTGATCTATCTGCACCGCCACAGTACAATGCAAAGATAATGTTCAAATTTCTTTTTTTTGGTATAACTTTTTTTTACAGTTTTCTTTTTTGGATTAACAATGTAAATCAGTTTAGTTTCTATGTATGGAGACCGAAATTGAAAGTTTAAATTTTGATGTTCCACGCATACGTACATACATACATATTTACATAGAGTAGTTAGTGGCCGCAACACTCGTTTAGATACAAAGGTTGTGGAGCATAACTTTTTTCTGGATATACATATTTATATTTATTTTATTATTAAATAATCAGTCCACACACGAACTCATACAGGAACGATAAACTATGCTCCAAACCCTCTGTGTGGAAAAACCTCTTCAGGAGTCATGCCATCTGAACTCCCGCAAAGTAGAACATTGTTAGAGTTTTGAAATTACAATAAGAGTATTTTTTTTATTTGGATTTTTTTTTTTGAAAATAATTTGGCGCTTAACATATATGCAAATATATGCAAAGATACTAGGTATTTTAGGTTTTATACGAGTTTTTGTGTAAAATACAAGGGTTCCGAAAGACATAGCGTTTTTGATTATTTTTTTTTGGTGATACACGGAAACTAATTTTTTTTATGAATAATACACCACCTGCATTGAACACCAGAGCCAAAAAGAAGATTGTAGCCATGGCATCTAATGATCCAAACGTGAACGCATCTGTTGAACAGGATGCCTCGTTCATTGATTTATCGGAGCGGTTTGGAGGGACAAAGAGTAGTGGGGACAAAGCGGAAGAAAACATGGAGAAAGATGGTGCCAGTAGCGCGACACCTACGGCAGGCGGGAAAACAGGGACGTTGCCCAAGCAGAACACAGGTGCACAGGTAACGCAGTCCGTGCTCTTACGGCCACCCTCGTTATCTTTCCCGCGCCCTCCACCGTTCCACAATTTTTCCAATCAGGCCTGGTGGCAGCGGTGGGATGTTAAAGACGGATCCCGAAAAGGTGAAGGCTATTCTAAATATCCCCTTACCAAAAACAATGAAACAAGTAAGGAGTTTTCTTGGAACAGCTGGGTGGTACCGGCGATTCATAAATGATTTTGCAACGTTGTCTGCACCACTTACAGACACCTTAAAAAAATCAAGCAAGTTTGAAATGACACCTCAAGCTATTGAAGCCTTTAATAATTTGAAAAAAGCGCTTACAAGCGCACCTGTATTAAAGCACCCAGATTTTTCCAAGCGTTTTTGGGTCCAATGTGACGCCTCTGATTATGGTGTTGGCGCGGTGCTATATCAAAAGACGGATGATAATGCGGAAAACCCCATCGCGTACTTCTCTCAGAAACTGAATGATTGCCAACGCAAATATACCACAACCGAAAAGGAGTGTCTCGCGGCGGTGATGGCAGTGCAAAGATTTCGTCCATATATTGAACTTATGCCATTTACCGTAGTGACTGATCATGCAAGTCTAAAATGGCTTATGTCACTTAAAGATTTAAGCGGGAGACTAGCGAGATGGTCGCTGCATCTTCAAGCATTCAATTTCCAAATCGAACATCGAAAAGGGTCCGAAAATATAGTTGCCGATACGTTATCTCGTTGTATCGACGACATAACACAATCTTTAATACCGGGCATAGATACTCTAGAGTTCGAATCTGAGGAATACTTAGGGTTGATAGGTACAATCGAGTCAAATGGGGAACGATTGCCGGATTTAAAGGTAGAGGATGGTTTTGTATATAAGAAAATGTTGGCAAGGGATGTCGAGTTAGAAGAGTCTGAATGGAAGTTATGGGTACCGGCGGCATTGACATCAACGTTAATTGAAAATGCGTATTGTTCTGAGACAGCTGCACATGGGGGAATGACGAAAACATTGCATCGGTTACGGCGGATGTATTATTGGCCTAATATGGTTGTACAAGTCCGAAACTTCGTTCGTGATTACCAAGTGTGCAAGGAAAATAAGCCAAGTAATGCCATTTTGAAACCGGGTATAGGATCAGAAGTTATCACTGAAAGACCTTTTCAAAAAATTTATATAGATTTTTTAGGCAAGTATCCCAGGTCTAAGAAAGGGAATACGGTTATATTTGTGGTGGTGGATCATTTTTCAAAATTTACCTTCTTAAAAGCAATGCGTGAAGCAACTGCAACCAATGTCGTGAAATTTCTAATAGAAGAAATCTTTTTGAAGTTTGGCGTACCGGAAATAATACATTCCGACAATGGGAAGCAGTTCACGTCAAAACAATTTGCCCATATGATGCAAACGTACCGCATTAAACACCTAAAAACCGCCTTTTATTCTCCTCAGTCAAATGCAGCGGAGAGGGTAAATCAATCGGTTTTGTCTGCCATCCGCTCGTATTTAAGAACCGACCACCGGGATTGGGATTTGTACTTGCCGGAAATCGAATGCGCGTTGCGAAACGCCGTACATTCTGCCACAGGTGTATCGCCCTACTTCGCCCTATTTGGGATGAACATGTTTACCAGTGGCGCTGACTATGCTTTGGCCAGAAAACTAAGCGCCTTGGTTATGAGGGAAAGGATTAAGGAGAATTTACATAACGCGTATAAAACGAATGCAACACGTTACAACAAAAGGATCCGCGAAGTGCGATTCGTACCCGGACAGGAAATTTACAAACGTAATTTTGTGCTAAGCGATTTCAAAAATAATATCAACGCGAAGTTTTGCAAAAAATTTACTAAGTGTAGGGTAACGAAAGCGTTGGGTAATAATATGTACCTGCTAGAAACTCTTTCTGGGCGTAGTTTGGGTGCTTGGCATGCAAAAGACCTCAAGCAATAATTTACCATACACGTTGATGTGTCTCCGGCGATGAGGGTCAAGTCGTCCGGAGATGCACGTATGCCTCGTTGTCAGCGAACCTGTAAAAACAAATAGAAGAAACCAAAAAGTAAAATTCTCATATGGATATGACATAATTATACTAACCGTAAACTCACTGATTTATCATATTTTCCATCGGATTTAGTTGATAAATTTTGCCCGGCGTAACTCATGAAGCAGGAGACTGTGTCAGGGTTGGGTGTTCCCCGCGTTGGGCTGACAAGCCTTTCATCGTCTAACTTTGCGTTATACTCTGGTTGTTGTTTTAATGAAGCTGTTGTATATTGCTAAGATATTTTTTGCAACGACGTAAATTTTGCTTAGTTACATGATGTTTTGCAGTGTATGTTGTAGGCATTAAAAATTTTGCATACATAATTTTATTGTTTGTTAAAAATCTATAGTACACCTAAATTCGCATAAAATTTGTGGCATAAGTTGCTGCCATAATAAATTTTTAATAGCCCAGGTTACGACGCATGAGATCGAAGACGTATTCATCACGGACATCATCTGACACTGGTATATAACCAAGTGCAGGATGTAAAGCAGGTGGGTTGAGGGTTCCCATTTTTGGCCCAGGAGAGTATCGAGTTTTTCAGTAAATGAATCCATGCTTGCCTCGGTAGGAGTGTTATCGATCATGGAAACTTTTGGCGATTTAAAAACATCTTCAATGACTCCACAAAACATTGGTCAATATCGATAAGATTCTCTTCGTGTTGATATAGTTGTTTTAGATCCGGACGTTGAAAAATTCTTTATTTATGCAATCTAATTCGTTATTTCACTTGCTTAGTCTCCAAATAACGTTAGGCGCCGTATTTTCTATCAGAGTATATCTTCTATTCAAAACGTAGTAACAAAAAGTCAAATTTGGGTCTTGTTTTTCTTTCTTCAGGATGACATACGGTTTTTGCACCACGACCGAGGCGTTCACCTGCGAAAGGGATCAGTTCTGTATTAATACAATTGCTTTTGTTGGTTACTATTAATTGCTCTGAGCGGTTTTGCAAATTGATTTAATGTGTAGTTTAATCTGCAAAAGCAAATAATATAATCGACAAAAAACAAATAAAATAATCCGGCTATTTAATTGCAAGCTCACTTTTCTTTGCTCTCATCTGCGTCACTGGCACACTTTCAGAAGTAGTTTCCGCAATTAGTACAGCATATTGTTGTTCGTATTGCTCGAGCAATAACATTTTTTGTATTTTAATTGTTAATTTATATTTTGCAAAACATTGGCTAAATTATGGTATTATCTTTTTTTTCACTTAGTTTGTTTTGATTGTGTGCTCAAATGTCAAAATGATGGCGGACAACAAAACAAACAGAACTTAACGAAAGATGGAGCTTTTGATAGGGTTGCCGGACGTAGCATAAAGAATGGTGTAGAGACAGATTGCAGCAACAAAAAAAATTGCTACACTGGAACGGCAAACGATTAGCGGATAAGGAATAGAGTGATTAACGTTAGGCGAGTAGGGCGAAGAAAGAAGATATAAAAGGGGGTGACACAGGTTAAAACTAAGACAGTTTTGAAGTGTTTAAGTTCTGGCATACGACTGCCTCCGCGCCACTGTGCTATAAAGTTTTTCTTTAATTGTGAAACCTGTGTTGTGCCTTGTTTTTAAATAACTAATTTAAAATATAAATTTTTTGTGGTTCCGGAAAACAAGGAGGTTCCGGCAAGGAGACGAGGATCGGAGTTCCAGGGCAGCGGATTAAAGGTGAGCCGAGTTAGGTAGCTTAGAGAAGTAGGAGTATGTGCGTATATATGTGGATACATATATGAGTACATATAGGTGAATGTAGGGCTAATAGTAATTTTATAATAATTTCTTTTGCTTAAATGGGGGTAATTGGTAAATTTTTTTGTGCATAAATTTTGTTTATAGTTTTGTCGCGGTTTTAAGCGAAATTTTTGCGTAAAAAGTTAAAATAATTTTTATCCAAGAAAAGTTTTATGCCTGTAGCCTGTAGATTCAAATCGTCCTGCGTGTGATAGATTTTTTCTTATTTGAATCTTTAATCTCCTGAAAATTTATTGTAATTATTAGTAATTTATTTATTAGCTAAATTAAAAGCTCTGGTGGATTAGTTAAATTAAATAAACAGGGATACTGTAGATAGGACGTTGGGAATAATTGGGTTAAAATTTTGATATGCGCACATATCGGTACGTACATATATACGCACGTAGGAAGTTAGTTACTGTAATTTACGAAATCCTGAAGTTTTAACTAAATCCTGTGTGTCATAGGAAAGAGGATTAGTGGCGATTTAGGAAAAGTGGAGGGATTAGGCACAACTCGCCGTAAGTCTTTAGTTCCAAATTATCTTTTTTTATATATATACGTATGTCCAGTTATCTAATTTTGATGCACCCGATGAGAACAACAACAAAATAGGGAAACTGGGGAAGACGTCCCGTTTATATACATATGCGTGGTTACATACACATTTTTGTTTAATGCGCTAAGGTAGGAGAATACCGTTAATGGTGTGCTTCGTGATTATGCCAGAAAACCAAAGCGATCTTTGGTTTTAACAATCTTTCGGAGCACCTATTTTGTTATGTGGTGTACACTCGACACAGAGATCAAAATTTGAAATTTTCTACATATACC
Source organism: Eurosta solidaginis (assembly GCF_040869045.1). Classification (NCBI taxonomy): domain Eukaryota; kingdom Metazoa; phylum Arthropoda; class Insecta; order Diptera; family Tephritidae; genus Eurosta; species Eurosta solidaginis. Next base: position 259,076,634 of record NC_090319.1, read on the forward strand.
ATTTTGCTGTAGTAGCCAATCACCAAAATCGAAAACTAATAATTTCGTGCATATCCAGTTTCCCGTAAGACTCCAATACAAGGCACAAAGGCCAGTAAGAAGCAGCACAAAATCACCCAAGAAGTGGTTTCGGATTTTACGTATATTTACTCCTTATATGCATATATAATTTTTGTAGTTTTAGTTTTTTTTTGTGTTTTTACGTTTTTTTTTTGTTGCGTACACGCATGCACACACGCATATATCAAAAAAAAAAATTATTAAATTTTTCGAAATTTTCGTGATATACATATTTTTGGTACAATCAAGATTTTTTTTTGTACATTTTTATGCACACCCTATTGAGGGTATGGTAACGAACCAAAAGCTTTTTATATCTGTTTTATAGTGTGCAGGTTGTTGGACTTGCCAATTATAGTTTAGCTATCTGCGTGTCTGCAAGCGAGTAAAGCAGTCGCATTGGAGTGACCAAATTTCTTATTGTTTTTGCCAAGCTGAAATTAATTGTTAAGAAAATTATTGTGATTAGGTTAGGTGTATTGTATCGTTGTCCTATATATGGTAAGCGATTCTGCCCATAAGTAACATTAATATCGCACTTTTTTTTTGAGAAATTCTTAAAATCTCATACATATCTACATACATAGGTAGGGGTAAAACCAACTAAGAGAGCTCGATTAGGTAGGATCCATTACCCTTAACCGAGTAAAATTTTAAAATTAAATTTTTTTTTGTTCTCGTTTTTTTTTTTTTATTGTATTGAATGATCGGCAGGACGTTTCATCATAGTGAAACATTTTTTGTTAGCCTAAATAATAAGATTAGTTTTTTATTATGATTCATTGTAATTCTTTTTATAATTTCAATATATTTTGAGTTTGTTGTTGAGAGTTAAAATGCGGAGTTAAGCACTTTTTGGGCGGGAGGTGAAGATGGCGTGATAGAGAGGTAAGTGGAGGGGACGGAGCATGGCTAGAGGGAGACCGCTAAAGTTAGGGTGCATGAAACGAGCGGTCCAAGGTAGGGCGGGCTTCCTGAGGTGAGATGTGTGTGAGGCTGATAGGATGGATGATGAAGGGAATAAATATGCGTCCGTACGACTCCTTGGTGTTAGGGTTGAGGACCACTGCCCCTCTTATACTGAGCTAGTCCGGGTACCCCAAGGAGCCAAACAATACGTGTACGTGACAAGGAGTTGGAGAGCCGTGGATTGAATACAACTGGCAATAAATCCGAACTTCAGGTACGACTACGAGAGTTTATGGAGTCGGAAGGAATCAATGTAGAAGAGTGTGTCTTTCAGCCTGATGGGTAAGAGGCAACAACGAAGATGGAAGAGAAAAATGAAATATCGCAGACAGTTACGAGCACAGGCTTGAACATGATATTGGCTGCAATATCTGCACAAACATCGACAGTGTCATCGCAACTGGAGGAACAAAATATATATGTGGCATCATAACTGGAATCACAGGAGACACGACAAGAGGAACGTATTTCAGAAATGTCGTTTCAAATGTCATCTCAACTGGAAGACCAAAAGACATATATGGCATCCAAATTGGAAGCACAGTAGGAGCGCTTATCATTGCAGGTGGCACAAATGTTTTCGCAGTTAGAAGCACATGAAGCAAGGGTATCATCAAAACTGGAAGCGAAGGATGCGAAAATGGCTCAATTTCAGGCAGAAGTCGATGATTTAAAAGGTCGTATGGAGCAGTTACAACTAAATCGCCCAGCTGTTCCAGCGAGCAATCCGAAGGTAAAAACTCCATCTTTTGATGGCTCTGTTCCTTTCAAGGTATTTAAGCTTCAATTTTGGAAGACGTCAGCAGTGAACAACTGGAATGCGGAAGATAAAGGTGCTCCAGAGGGCGAACGAAACTGTTATGAAATATTGATGGGCGCTCTAGAGAGGCGATACGCAACCGAGCATAGGATACAGATATACCAAGGAGTTTGCGTCGGATGTTGTTGGCTGGAACATTTAGCGAATGCGGACGCACCGAAAGGGTAAAAATTCAGAGCTTTATTAATGGAATACGGGATCTCGAAACGAAGCGAGCGACATACGCAAACCCAAAACCTACATTCGCAGAAACGGTATTACATACTTTGATTCAGGAAACAGCATCGCTTCTGTGTAAGCCAGCTTTCAAAGCACGCCGTGTGGAAGTAGAAAGGCCAGACTGGGTGAACGCAATATTGGAGGCACTGAAAACATCGCAAAGGCGGAGTGATAGTTATCAAATGGTTCAAATGCGGGAATCCAGGTCACGTTGCACGTCATTGCGGTCTCGACCCTAGTGGTTCCAACAGCATGAAAGGTTTTAAGTACAAAGCTGGAGGAGATGAGCAAGAGAGAGCTAGCTCCAGCTGTTGAATGTCCCGTTATCTCTGTATCACAAATCGGAAGAAAATCGAGCAGTCTTACCATTGGAGGATATGTGGATGCCAAACATAGCACTCAAGTATTCACTTTCACAGATATCCATGGTTCAACTATATACAGGGTGGCTCATCTGTAAAGCAACAAAATATGTCTGTTCAATTGCAAAATCTGTGTATTAGTGTTGGTACGAATGGTATGGAATGGAAACATAAAACTTAGCAGTTTTTGTATGTTAAGTAAAATGTTGCCAATGTGTTGGTTTCATTTTGAGTTTGCCATCTCCTTTTGACAATCCCTTCGACCATGCAATGACATAAATAAAATCAGCTGATGAGATGAGCCAACCTGTACATAATTGAACCATGCAGATATCATAGAACTAAAAAATTGTTTTATTTCTTATTTGCGCTGCGCATCGATAGAAGAAATAACGCTATATACGAAGTTATGAACCATTTTTTGTCTGCATTTTGGTTTTTGTCACAAAACACATGTTGCAAACCTCATAAGAAAGTGTTTGGCGCCACAAAAATTAGCATCGTTCTTTGCTCACTTGCGAGAATTCCTGCAAACATTAAGCGAGTGATATGCGGTATATAAATTTTCTATCGCTCTTTGTCCGCGTAGGAGCTTGTTTACAGGTTTTTTGCGATAAAAATAAAGTTTCTATCTTCTATTGTTCACATATGAGGTCACTTCTGAGCATTTTGCGAAAGCCTCGCAAATTAATCAAACCTGTAGCCCGTTTCTGTATCCTTGCGATACGAATTATATCGCAAAAAGCAACCCTGATGCTTTGTAATCCGCTGGGAAACTATAAATATATATGTATATATGTAGATGGTAACCAAGCCAGATCGGTGGCCACCGTGGTGTGATGGTAGCGTGCTCCGCCTGCCACACCGTATGCCCTGGGTTCAGACCCCGGGCGAAGCAACATCAAAATTTTAGAAATAAGGTTTTTCAATTAGAAGAAAATTTTTCTAAGCGGGGTCGCCCCTCGGCAGTGTTTGGCAAGCGCTCCGGGTGTATTTCTGCCATGAAAAGCTCTCGGCGAAAACTCATCTGCCTTGCAGATGCCGTTCGGAGTCGGCGTAAAACATTTAGGTCCCGTCCGGCCAATTTGTAGGGAAAATCAAGAGGAGCACGACGCAGATTGGAAGAGAAGCTCGGCCTTAGATCTCTTCGGAGGTTATCGGGCCTTACATTTATTTTTTTTAACCAAGCAGGAGATACAAAAGTTATAGAAGGCGAAATTACTAGACCTTAGGAGAAATGGGTGAACGAGGAAACCGAGAGTATAAAAGCAGCGCAAACTGAGTTATAACTAATTCAGTTTTGATTTAAACACGCTGTTGTAAAGTACGTGATATTGAAGTATAATTGTGAAGTACTACTCCCAAAGTAATCTAAATAAAGACCAGTTTGCAATACTGAATATTGGAGTAATTTATTCAACAGTTTAGCGATTCGAACATTAGCAGAAGGTGCATAAATATCAGAAATCCCTAAATTCTTTACAATACTTTTTAGCTGCATTTAATAGGTTATAGTGTCTCACCTCCTTAAAAAATTTACAGTTAAAAGAACAATAACTGCAATCGCCTTCCAAAAAATGTATATACATTTTCAGGCAAACAGTCCAGTCCTAGGTCAGACTGACTTTCAACTTTTGCATGTTGTTTTGTAATAAAAAGAAGTTTTCGTGACGAAAAAGCGTATTGAATATAGCAGAAGAATGTGTTTTTAGCACTTTCAAGTATTGTTAACCGGAACCAATTTAAATATTCTGACAACGGATTCACATTCAGCATACTCATATGTGGGTATATGTTATAAGGGGATAAATTGTGTGATAAAAACACATTTACTAGATGGGGCACAAGTCGTGATAAGGGATATTACAAACAGGAACCCAACAGCGCCAATGGAGGTGCTGCTCGAGCTAACACTGCTACTTATAGTGATTGAGCAGGAGCCAAACGTACGCTGGTATACATTGATTAGCAGGACTCTGGCAGAGGCAAAGTCCCGGAATAAAGAGATAATAAAAAGAACTAATCCCACTAATACAGCTACCCAGAAATAACGTTAGGAAGCAGGTTAGGTTTGAAAAGCGTTTTACGAAAGAGCTGGGAAACAAAGTTATGTGGGACACTTCCAAACTAGAAACGCTAGACCGGAGCACACACTTTCATATGATAGACCGATGGCTCGAAGACACAAGAGCGCATCGGATAGGGGATTAGGGGCTAATAACACTATTAGTTGTAGCTTGGATACCGGACCACACAGGGTGTATAATAACGAGGAATCGGACGGGATGGCGAGGAAGGCAGCGGCGGAAGATCCATGGGGGACGAGCTCTCATGGCAAAAGATTCTTACACAATAATGAAAGAGTTCAGACAGAACGAGGCATGCTTCTGATAACGACACTGGCGTAAAATTCCAGGACTCCGGCAAGCAAAGGCACTTATAGGAGGATATAACCTAAAGCGATATTAACAAGCATACTCAGGTCACTGCAGACTAAATTGCCACATGCACAAACTACGCATATGGGTTTAAAACCTCTGTTGGTTCTGCGACTGCGAGGATGAGACTGCGGAGCACATCTTTCTCAAATGTGATGCGTTCGCAAGGGCACAGGTCTCTGGGTTTACGCGAAGTTCCTCAAAACTCGAAAGCAAAATTTCCAAGTCCGGAAGGTTTTTTGAATTTCCACAATCCCTGGAACACTTAGCGAAATTTGTTTTTACCTAATGTTGCATAGTCATGGGGTTCTGAGCTATATTCTTAATATTTCAGAATCAAGCTCTAGGGGAAGTTACTCAAATAGCAGTCACAAGATTCCACATGTTATAAATGGACTTTCTAAATATATCTTAACATCTCGATCCCTGTCCAATTTAGAAAACTTGTTTATCCTAAATATTACAACGTCATAAAGCCCGAAGCTATTTTCAAAGTTTCATTTTTGTTTGCCAATTTCGTCTCATAGAGCTCACGTGCAAGGGAAATGCTTTTTGGCGTGTTTCTCACTTCGTTTTAGATCTTTTTTATTTTTGTACATTTTAATAGCATTTGGCAACGTCTTTCGTTGACATGAATCCTTTGAGCGGGCACATCTTGGCTTGTCCTTCACTAATACGTCAATTACACGGCTCAAGTATCCTTGCGCCAATTACCAATTTGCACAAGGATTTGCCCAGTGTGTGCACTGGTTGCGCTATTTGCACAGAGAACTGCGCTAAAATCAAAACGATTTTGATATTTACGCATGTCTGCAAATATTGCACATGCTTTTTTCTTCATGTGTGGTGAATCTTACACAGTTTACCTGTGATTCCTGATAATATAACATCAGTAATTATTGCTTAAAAATGTTAATATCGAAGACGTAAAGACCATCTCTAGCTTTTAACAGGAATTGACACAAATTCAATAATACATAATAATTTTTGATTCAATTAGAACACATGTTTCATTTGTTGCGCTAGTTGAAAAATGAATATTGCGCAGTGCTGCAATGAGTTGAGCTGGTCTTGCAATTAAAATATATATTTTGTAAATACAATGGAAAATAAACGCATCTGGTGCGAGTTTTTCGACTTATACCGTGAATTACTAGCACTGTGGAAAATAAATAGTGATTTTTTATACAATTAGTGCCTTTTTTATACAATTAAATCACATGTTTCATTTGTTGCGCTACTTTAAAAATGAATATTGCGCAGTGTTTTTGAGCCGTGTATGTGCCAAATATTCATTTGCACACATTTCGTCGTTTTATATTTGCGCATGGTTTTTGTTTCATGTATGGGCCGTCTAAGCCACCTTCCTTGAAGCGCAAAACTGATCTTCGGGCAATTTCATAGGATGACCTTGTGGGCACGGTTGCCACACCATGTTTTCATTTAGGACCAAAATTCATCGAAAAAAAGGACCAAATCTCAAGAAAAAGGACCAAATTTTGTGTTTTATTTTATTGAGACACAATCAGTTCGGGAATTCACAAGAGTGACGTATTCGTTGTAAAATATAAAATTTTAGGATTAATCAATGGTTTCCTATACAAAATTGTACTTAAAATAGCGAATCGAAGACTTTGCTTTAATTCATACTGCACAAACAAAAATAAAGTGTACTTTTATGTATTACATTTTTACATTTCTATGTGTCTATGTCTTTTACCAGGCATGCTTAACCAACGAACCGATATCATTTCGTTACGATAATTAACGTTTATAAATGAAACAAAGTCATTTCTTTTCGTTTATTAACGTTAAGAACGTCAAATTAACGAAATGATTTTGTTTCGTTTTCTGCCATATCAAATCGTTTATGTTGATTATTAATTTCAAACTATGCTTGCAAAGCTGATTAAAGGTGAAAGCATTAGCCAAGCTGATTGCAACTTTTCTCATGCATTTTGACAGTACGAACATTTCTCAGGGTATTTTTGACATTACCACCAACGAATTACACAAACAAATTACATGGAGTTTGTGTGTGTATGTCCGCTCGCTGTTACCACCTTGCGGCTTCACCATGGCTATAGCATTGCCAGCACAATTTAAACACAAAGTATCACGTTTTTGTTAACGTTTTTAACGTTAACGAAAGCTTTTCGTTTCGGTTAAAAACGAGATACAATTTATCTTGATAATTTCTTTATCGATAATGTTTCGAAGTGTTTCAACGGAAACGGTGAACATTTTTTGATAAACGATTAGCTTAACGTTAAGGTGCATCCCTGTCTTTTACCAACCAAAAATGTTGAATGTAATGTTGTTGACAAAGCTTTTAGTTCCAGCATTACGTTGGCCATTGCAATGAAATAAAATGTATAGCGCAGTTAGGTTTTAGTAAGAAACGGTTCAAAAATTTGCTTTCTGGTTTTGCCGAACTATGTGGCAAACTCAGTAAATCATAAATGAAACCGAGCAATTCTTCGAGGCAGTTTTGTTAATGCTATTATTATATGTAGATGCTCAATTTTCCCCCTTAACGTTAAAATTTCATACCAGAGCCTAGATTCAGTAAGTGTAATTTTTGAAAAACTCACATTTACTGAATTTAGTTAACAATGTTTTTATTGAAGTTTATTATACCTACGGGAATAAATTGTCACAAAACAATTCTTCCGAAATCAAATCTCTTTTGCATTTGCTTCAAAACTGGATATACAAATAAATTGGTTTTAATCGCAATTACTTGTACATTTATAAAGTTGTTACTTTCGAGAAGTATTTCTGCCCCACTTCCAGTTAAAATATTTCTTATATCAAGCTACTTAATTCTCAATAATCCTGGAATTCTTTGAACTCATTAACCTACTTGAAGCTGCGTGAGAATGATTTAAATATCGACGTGCAATTTTTACATAGAACGTTTTTGTAAAAAATGTTGAAGGTGTTACCTTTTGTTTGGCAAGTACACCAAAAATAAAACAAATTAGTTTAATTCTTCTACTTAGTTTTCAATTTATTTAACTCGACGGCTAGCTCCGTCAGTGGCAAACCCTGTCAAGCGTCTGTCTTAGCGGCACATGTGCATTTGAAAAAAAATTGTTTACCTCGACTAGTGAAAATACCATCGAACCCTACAAGAAACGCTGATAGTTTTACTAATACACTCACACTTGTAATTGACAATGCTGATCCTGCGATGACGTAAACATTGATACTCAAATTTATGTATGTTCCTTTGTTCGCTCACGCATGTCCGCATGTTCCCAACGACAGCCTATAATCATGAAAAAGGACTCAAACTGGGAAAGCTTCGGACACCTGGTACAGAACAAAAGAACGTACAGCAGATACCATTATGCATGTTAGACAGATACATAATTCTCAACGGAATTTTATGTATGCGAGAACAGTTTATCCGATTTAATCATGTTGTCACTACTGACTGTCATATGACAATCAAATGATTATCACGGTTGTTTTGTTATTTTTTAAATTCCGCCATTTTCAACCGACGAAAACCATATAAAAAATAAGTCTAAAAAATGAAAAAGAGAGCATTTCAAAGCTCCATGCTAAAAGAAAAAAAATCTAAAATAATATTAAAAAATACCAAAAGCTGTCGGAATGTATGGGGCGCACTCAAAAAATTGATACGCGAAAAATAATAGTGGTTAGTGGTGATTCATTTTTAAATGTGTTTCCGAATGAGGAAAGCGCTCTTCTGTTGTTTTGTTATTTTCTGAATTTAAATTGAACATTTTGAACTCGAATTCTTATAAAAATATTTATTTTAAACAAATAAGAAACACGTATGCTTTTATCACGTACAAAATTAAAAACGTAATGAAATAAAGTAAATAAAAAGCAAAAAGCATTGTTTCATTTTTGGCGGAATATAACAATGGTCATTTATGATAGTATAACAGTCAAACCTGATATCTACAGTAAACTATCATTTATGACACTTTTTGATAGTTAGAGTGTCAGCACTGATCCAGGAAAAGGCATGAGAGTGAGCAGTACGGCTATATACTTAATCAGTAGGCCATGTTAGTGTATAAGGAGACAAAAACTCACACGTACACAGTTGTTTACATCACATTTGCGCAAGTCCCCTTAAGTTTGTGATAGAAAGTTTGTATGAGGCGCTGATCGTTAGGTTGACATTGCTGACAATCAGATGATAGTCAGTGTTCTTGTAGGGCAGCGGACCAAATGGGAGTGGAAGGGACCATTTTTGGTCCAATTGGACCAAAAGTGGCAACCGTGCTTGTGGGTATCGCCAGATTTTTGTAAGTAACATTGGTCTTATTCGTCGAAATGTACATACATTTTTACGTATGTACATAGCCCTTCGTTCGTATTCATTTTTGACATTGTTGAAGGTTTAACTTCAGAAGCTAATATATTTTTAAAAATGCCATGAAACGCCAATTCAAATATAATTTTTAAAGCGTCCTTATTAGGCAATTCACAAGGTCTCGCCAAAGAGGATAAATACAATAAGAGCCGTCACTCGTTATTTTTTTGGCATTTACTCGATGTATACTGAGAGGTAGTCGCTACTTTTTTTTTTGGCGAGATGTTTATAAATGTCTTCTATACATTTTCGTGGGGTATTTGTGTTTATTTTTCGACTGTATTTACTTAATTTATTTAATTCTCTTTCCAAAAATCACAGTTGCACAAGGGGCCTACACGGCATGGATAAATGCGAGACAATTAAAAATGTCCCTCTCAGAAAACATTCGGTATCAATTTTTTCAATTTCCAGCGAGATACTCGCCACAAAATAACGAGTGACGGCTCTTATTGTATTTATCCTCTTTGGTCAAACTAGTGTGGAACTCAGTGGAACATGCGTTTGACACTGAACGAAGTGTCAAAATTACCATGGTTGCTGTCGTGAAAAGCGACGCAGGGAATATCAGATATGGGTTGCCGTGATGGTAAATTTTTTTGAACGAATTTAGTATGAAAATGTATTGCACCTATATGCGTCCTACAAAAAATTATACAAAAGTCTTGAATTGGGGTATCTGAGGACGCGTAGTTATTCCAGCATTAAAAATACAAACACGAGTGCTAAGTTTTTGTACCCGTTCAAAAGTTTTCCGCGAAAAACAGTTTGAAACCAAGGTCGACTGCAATAACCCGTCCAAAAATGTGGAAAGAGAAATCAAAAGACGCGTTTTGTCCTGTTATCAATAGTTCAAAGGCGAAAAAGTATTCGAATTAATTGGAGCGAGGCAAAATCGCGTCTATTAATACCTCCCTCAGGAAAACAGGGAATAATTCAATCCCCTTCAGTGAAATTGTAGTAGACAAGTATCTTTGGTAGATAATAGTAGTGATAATAAATTTGTAAATGCCAAAAGTTTTTGGGAAAATAATTCATTTTCTACTAAATATTTCGTGAATTGGTAATGCTATGGTGGTTTGGTCATTCTTTCAGAAATTGTTTGAAGAATGCCGTACGTTAGAATTTTTTTCAAAAATGCACTATCTCAAAATTTGTTTTCAAAACTCCCTACATGAGCATAAGTTCAATGTATTTTGTCATAAGAGGGAGTTAATGAAAAGCATTCTGAGATGAAGCGTTCTTCAATTTAACTCTAATATATGGCGGTTTTGTGACACATCCTGAAATTTTGAAATTGAAATTTTTGAAAAATATTTTGAGATAGCATGATTCTGAACAGGCAGCCGACATGGGGTGATACGCTAATCAACAGCCGCAATGAACTGACAAAAACAAAAATAAAAGAAAATGGCTTATTGTCTTAGAACTTTATAATCCTACCTTGACTTTGACAGGAGAGTTAAGCTTTTGTGCGGTCCTGTCGCTACACAGGGAGTATTCACCTTTTTATTCTGAAATTTCGGAAAGCCCTTTTCCGTTAAGTAGTCATGGAAGCGTTCCGGATAAACCGTTAATTTAGAATATTCGGAATATGTTCATTTGATACTACCTCACGAGGTCCGAATATACATAATATTCCAAATATAAACCGATTCTCCAAATTCTTAAATGGAGACGAATGTTCCGAACATACGGAATTAATAGAACAGAATGTCGACTTTTAATACGCGCCCAAAAATATCGAGAGAAGTGTCAAAGGACGCGTATTGACCTCGATAACAATAATTCGAGTGCGGAAATAAAAATTCTAGCTCGTTCAAAAGATATTGACGAAAAACCGAAAATTACCCCGGGTTTCGTTGACGGCCTTCAGCCGAGCTTATAAAAAATTACCCAGGCCGGTCCACCAATGAGGTCGGATCAAAATCAAATGCGTGAAAAATCCCTTTGTACACAAAATCTTTTTCAGTGCACATAAACATTACAACAAACACATTAAAATTGCCAACTTCAACTGCACATATCTCCGGACAGAGATACAATTTTTCTTTTCGCCTTAGGATTATTGTTGTCGAGGTTACCTATCTCGATATTTTTGGACGCGTATTAGCAGTAGACTCCTGTTCTAAACTTTTACCTGAATAAGTTAACATGCCCAATAAGTACATTTCGTTATGGCATCTCCATTATTTACTAATGACATTTTTACGTGAATCGATTTAATAGTCGAGGTTTTGACGCTGAACGATGCATTTTGAATTGGTTTAGGTTTCGTATCTTCATAGGTTTACGAAAGTGCACGATTCCTTGGTGTCCGTACTTTTCATAAAACCTATGTTCAGCCACACTAATAGGTCATGTCATAGTTAATAAATTCATCATAAAATTCAAATAAATGTTCTAAGGAATTATGCAGTTAAGAACTTATCGGGTATTTGTAAACTGATTGCTTCCTATTTCTACTGCTAATATTTTTCGAAAATTCGCAAAGAAACAACACAATTAACGGGCGTCAATTCGATTTGGGAGCAAAATGGCTACAATCAAGGCGAATTCATTATAGGGGCCCTATTCGCTAACTGTGAGTTTTAAAGTGTACACAAGAAATTGTGTAAACTTTGAAATTCTGATTCTGTAAAGCAAAACATTGAACAAAAGAACTCACTGATAAAAACTTCGTGAGTTTTCTTGGCAGCCAGTGTACACTATTCTGACATTCAAAACTCATACGCACTGTTGCAGAATGACTTTTTTGTTTTCATGGCGTTTGATGAATATTTTCTCACTGACATAAGACTTTACATTCAGCGCTCATTCAGCAAAACAATGTGTTACGGTCTGCTGCTACGGTCTACGGCTACGATCCACTTGGGAGCGTGTTCACGCGAACACACCTAGTGATGTGGCGAAAGTTGCGATAAAAAGTATCGAAAAAGAAGGAAAAAACAGACCGGCCGTCACTAGAAAAAGATTGAATTGAGTTTCCGGCAAGATAAGTGTGTGGAGGTACGTAAAAATTTTAAGAATCGAAAAACATCCTCGCCGGCTGTGCACTTACCCAAGGAACTGTCTAAAACCGAGGAAAGAGTCAATAGCGCAAAGCACCGAAACAGTTCTTTGCGATAAATCTCGCTTTACGCGGCTATTTTGGGTGATAATAAACGCTGTACAGGTTATGTTGTGTGGATACAAGGTCCAGTTGAAGTACGTCGGCGTTCGCAGTCATACTTAGCGAGATAAACCTCTTCCTCTACGTTTACTACTATCACCTGCGGAAAAGCGCCCACCACCACCAACGGCGCCTACTATTATCACGGGCGTCACCATCAGTAGTATCTCCCCCAACCCATCCATTAGCGCCAACAACGAGCGCACAACCACCAGACGTACCGCCACCGCCAGCTGCAACGCACACAGCGGAGCCGCGAGCATAGGCCTGCGGCCACTAATGTAACACCTACAACAGGCGGTACCACCGACAGCAATACTAGCCGCACCTTCATCATCTACGTCCATATCGGCTATAATAATACAAGCGCAATCCTATCAGCTACGACTATAACGGCTATAATAATACTAGCGCAATCCTATCAGCTACGACTGTAACGGCTACAACAATATAGCCGAATCTTTATCAGCTACGACCATACGGGCTACAATATATGGGCTACCGTGACAACCACCGGGCAGCGAACCTAGGCCTGCGGCCAGGCCAACTGCGACAGTGAATATCAGCGGGTAAAGCGGTGAGTCCGTTCCTTTATATTATGCCTACGTTTGAGTGAATTTATGAATAGCTCTACAAGTTTTTTTTACGAAACCACCGGCACCAGGTCGATGAGGAATAACCAAAGCATACACACCACCCTATATGAAATGGTCATATAGCTAAAGCAAGCAAAACTATGTACAACATTTAGATAATTCGCTTGTAAATGTTTTGATTTTGTATTCGACATATTTTACCGAGTTAAAAGGTTAGATAAATTGTTTTGAACCGTGGGTTAGATTGTAATATGTAAAGGCTCGTAGAATGTAGGATGTCGTACATACACCTGCGAGCAATAAAATTGCAGCAAAAATGATACGCAATTTTTATCATTTTCAAAGCAAAATTCTCATTGTTGTATGGAACGAAATTATATATATGATAGTTAATCATTAACCTTGGAAATCTCGTAAATTAGATGGGTTTCAACGTATGTTTACGAGCTTTATACGGTTAACTAGATTTGGGACTTTTCATTAGCTATTTTACGATTATTATCTCTATATATTTAGGTCTAAAATAAATTTTAAGAATAACGCAAAAAGAGCACTAGCCGCTATGGCTATCAGCTCGGCATTATTATATTAAAGTAATATACCAGTTGGATAAAAAGTTTTGACTGTTGTAAAGAATATAAAAAAAGTGTAGCTTCGGTGATCACTACTATAAATTTGAATGTACAGAACAACAGTGCTAGTTTAGTGAGCATCACTGTAAATTTTAACATCTAATTTTGTATTAATAATAAGTCTTGCACATATCCTTAAATGAAACAAAAGTTAACAATGACCTTACTAGTTTAGTTGTCGAATGAAATTTTTTTTCTGCCTCCATTACGAAATTTTATTAAGGAGGGAATTTAAAAATAAAAACAATAATATTCTACATATGCCCACAACGAAGTGAGCAAGTATAAGGAAGCTTCCATTTATATACATGCATACATTTAAGTTGTGATGGTCTAATTATTCTTGAATTTAGTACACAAGTAAATATTACCTTGATTTAAAACAAGTTTTACGCCAACAGAAAGAAATATAAATATATGTGTTTATTTTACTAATCACTCCTGGTGAATCTCTTTTGTTTTGTACGGCATCATTTCATTCACTTTTAACGTACCTACCTTTAAACTTATGTAAACTTAATCGTAATCATAAGGAATAAGCAGTAATTGCCATGAATTATAAATAAATTGTATTTAAAATGGGAATGCTGACTTCCTTATTTGTTTAGAAGGCACTTAGGGCATACAGGTAAGGGGCCACCGAAAAATAGGTGCGTCGGTGGCCATGGATTTTGAGGGTGGGTCTAGCACCGGGCGTCGCAACAACACCCGCGGCGCCCCCAAGATATATTCGGCCCTTTTTGTTTTTCCACCTTTTGTTGTATTTTAATTTTCAGCTTTTTTTTATTTTTGATTTTCAGCGTTGGTAACCGGCCATGTCCGGTTCGGTAAATTTTTTTTGCGGTCATTTTTTTTTGAATTTTTGAATTTTTAAATTTTGGAATGTTAACGGGTTGTCCGTGGCATCCGGTTCGACCGGATGTCGTTTTGATTTGAATTATAAGCGTTTTGAGTCGGTCTCTGCGCTTCTGTCAGTTTGTTTTGAATTTGACAGCTGCTCGTTTTGATAGGCATGATAGGAACTTTTTTCTGTTTATGGCGCAGGAACAGTAAGGTTGGAAAGGACCCGCCCCAGCCGACAATGACTAGCCACTGTGCCCACCACATCATGCCGACCGCCTTCCTTACTGCTTCCACCGTAAATGCGTATCCATAACAAATGTACACAATTTTTGTTGTTAGGACAAAAAGAAAAACTTGTGTTCTGTCTTGAAATTATCGGCCAAAAAGCTCCAATAAGCACAAATTAATATATGTAATTTGCTACCGTTGAACACTAAAGGCATATGTTCAATTTGAAAACGACATCTAACCATTTAACTACTTACCAACAGATGGTGCTTAGGGAAGTAAGTTGACATTTAATTAAACTAACTGATAGTTGTCATTCGTGAAATTTACAAGTTTTTGGAATGTAATAAAATTGTGAGACTTTCATAGTGTATAACTAAAAAAATTTTTTTAATTAATAATGCGGCGCATGAAGATACTCGACCTAAATAACTTAGTTCTCGATTTCACTAATTGTTATAACAATCCCTTATGCTATAGGCTGGAATTACCCATTTCAAATTTTTCATTGCATTTTCCGGTTAGTGTTTGATATGTTTTTAAAATTTATTTTTAAAGAAATCAAATATTGGTAAGTAAAAATATATAATATATGTACATAAAAAAGTAGAGTTTGATTAATGATGATATGTAGAACAAAGTATGTTATGCGGCATACTCAAAGATTGCCGAGCAAAGCTCGGTCGCCCAGGTACTTAAATAATTATATTAATAATGCATTGTTCTGTGTTTGGGTGTGATAACAACAACAAGAAAACCAGTGAAAACAAATGGAGATTTTTCCATTTTCCAAAGGATTCAGCAGTGGCTAAGAAATTGCTTCATTTTTTCCGCCGAAAGGACGTAGTGAATCTCAAAACAGCATGCATATGTGAAGAGCATTTCACTCCCGAAGATTTCGAAAGAAATATGTGATATGAATTAATATTTTATAATTATATAATATAATTATTAATAGCAGCCTAAAATAAATTTGATACATGATATGATTATTAATATATCTATATCTTTTTATAAACACCACTATCCGGTATGGAGTCTTTATTTCTGTTTGTTGTGTAGATGCTGGTTGTCCGGCGGATGCACCCGCTGCTGAACCTGATTGTTGTGTTTGTTTTTTGTTGGTTCAATTGGTAAATTTTCACGTAAAACACGAAATTTCATTGGTTCTCCTATATCCATGAATAAATCATGCTTAGCACCATCTTCTAGTGGATATTCCCATACCCAAGCTTGTTCACCTTCCTCGAAACGGGAAGGATGTTGTAATGCAGATGGTCGTATTAATATATCATCAAGGAATCCAAGGATTGTTGAATCATTAAGTGATACGATATCTTTGAGTGCAATGCAGAGACCCAAATTTAATAAAACCTGTTACAATAAAATACAAGTTTAGTAATTTCACATACACATACACATAGATTGGTCTTACTTTATTGACCGATTTTCGGTTGATCTCGTCCTTTATTGCCTCCACCAATTCCAAATGAAATTGATCCGGTGTATTCGGATGGTTTCCTTCAATTCTTCGTTCTGCAAATATTAAAGTGGTTATTAAAAGTTTATAGGGTATTAATAGGCCTCTCGAAAGATAAACTAAGGATCCTAACAGCTATTCTTACTGGACACTGTAGACTTAACAGTCAGATGCAAAAGCTGGGTGTAATATCGAACAACACATACCGATTTTGTGATCGTACTCAGGCCAAATTCATTTCCCAATTCCTCGCCCATTTCTGAGCTATAGGCGCTGCAACCCACATGGCAGCTACACGTCTAGGTTGTGTAAAACATATTTATAAAACCAACCACAACTATTAAACTCTGAAAAGATGAGATGTTAAGTTTTTAATTTTTTAAATTGTGCTGTATTTTACCTGATGCTCTTTTACTGCAGCTATTAGATCCTCTTTAAATGGATAAACGATATTGAATATAATTTAGCACCACTGCGTGCTATAATCTGTATCAAGCCATTGATTATAGACTTTAGACTTGCAACAAACTCAAATGCAAACGAGTATGATTGAAGTTCTTGCGAGCTGTATCGGCATATGATTTTATCTTTTGGACGATAGAATATTGCGTTATTCACAGAAAGCATCGCAGCAATTGATACCAATTCTTCGGAACATTTGTACCTAAAATTACGGAATTCAAATTTAATAATCTTGTTTACAAAGTATGGAATTACGAGTATGAAATCAAACTAAATTATACGCATTGGTTAGTTACATTTCAAACTCGGAATGCAATTTTTCCAAACTTCTACTACCTACTTCTCACCAGCAAACAGCATTTTACCCATCATTGGATCAACTGGAAATTCGGCCATACGTCTACTCAATTTCGTTAGTTCACCATGATGGTTGAGAGCACCCAAAGCGTATAATTGTTCTAAAGCTAAGACAAGCATATCATGTGGCGGTGGATCTAAAAAGTCATAGTGAATTAGATCATTTATGCCAAGTGCTTTAAGCATCAGCACAGCGGGTCAGGAGGTTAGAATATACCCGCGGTAGGTATGCCTGTCGTAAGAGGCGACTAAAATACCGGATTGGCCTGAAGGTTTAATGTGGCCATATAAATCGTTACCGAGATGGTCGGGCCAGCACCTTAATGATGCTGTGTTACCGGAGCGTACCGGATCTGTAAACGGCAAAGGACCATCACATCGATCACTCCCTAAACCTTCGGGGAGCAACCGTATCGCTACAACAACAACAACAACATCAGCACAGCACTCCCAATATTTATGTGCCGTATCTCTGGTACAGTATTATCTTCTGATTCATGTTTGTAAGCCCAAGCAGTATAGAGGCGAAAACATTTGCCTGCGCAGTGCGTCCAGCACGTCCTGCACACTGATTTGCTGATGCTTTAGAAATCGGTACAACCATTAATGATTGCATACCATTACGAGAATTAAAATTATTTTGATTGGCAAAACCAGGATCTATCACATATATAATGTTGTCAATTGTGAGCGAAGTTTCGGCGTTGTTTAGATATGTTAAAATTAATTTTGAACTCGTGAATGCGCAATCAGGGTAAGTGATTTGTGATTTTATATCAGTTTCTGGCATTGTAAATCTTACCAAGTAGCGCAACCAACAGCTGATCGCTCACAATTCGCATATTCACACGCACAGTTCTCAACTCAGTTTCAAAAAAAAACTTTATTTAGCTTAAATTTTAAAGTAAGATAATCCTTGCCAATTGATGTATACATATATAGAATATATAAGGCGTTTTTGTTGTTATTAAAAGAATCTTTTTATTTATATTAAAGTTTTTATCACTTTTTCCAACTTTATTTTAAGAATATCATGCGTTTTTAAAGCATTTTCGTGCATATAAATACAACCATGTGCATATACGTTTTGACATTACATTTCATACACGTTCGTATTTGCCATTCTCATTGTTTAGAGTTGTGCTTTTTCATTCTTTTCAGACATTCGAATCTTTCGTTCTTTTTCTGATGAACGAACAAGTTGTTCTTTTTGTTCATCTGTTCTTTCCTTTTTTTCAAGCAAATTTGTTCGCTGCTGCTCTCACCCGCGAAAAAAGCTAACAAGTATAGATGTGGGTGTGTATGCAGCAATGCTTTGTGTAGGTACATATATTGAAATGTGTTATGAATAAATAAGTTAATACCCTGCTAACCATGAGTGGATAAAAATTCGGATAATCGTATACTGACGCTATCCAAAAAATTGGATAATAAGTTGGATAATTTTGTTCGGCGAGGCGCCGATATTATCCATGGTGAAATGGGATATTTCGTGTACGTGTGATCTTCCATCTCTGTCGCACTCATTTAGAACCGCCATATCAAAAATGAATAGCTGAACTGCTCTCAAAATGTCATTTTAAAGAGGCTGCATACTTTTAGGCGCTCCAGAGTTGCCAGCCCGACGATCAAATAACCTACAATGCGAATTGAAAATACCTAAAAAAATTGCAAAAACCCCACAAAATAACCAAAAACCGCCCACAAAATGTCCAAAATTTTTCATTCTATGTTTTTATTAAGAAATTATGGTTTTCAATTTAAAAACACAACAAATTAATTTTAAGGGAATATGAATAATTTGGATGTATGCATATTTTAGATATTTACAATAAAAAATATTAACAAAAATTCGTTTTAATTCATTCATCTATATATTAATACATTTCATTTTTCTTTTGGTTAGTGTTACGTTTCAGTTTTGATTTTGATTTAAAATTAAAATAAATATTTTTTCTTACTTATAATATAGATTTAATTTACTTAGTTATCATTGGCTTAAAAACTAAACTTTCAATTGAATTTAACATATACTCTTACTTTCAAAATTTAGTTATAATAATTTAAGAAAAGTTTTTTATGGATTAAAAATAAAAATACAGATTTAAGCGCCGCAGGTTAACATAATGGTGTCATCCACAAAATCCCCAACGTCCTTGTTCTTCCACTTTCGGCATATTTGTCACAGTTTAAACCACCTTTTTTGAATTGTTACCTATTCAGTAATAAAAAAATTTTGTTAAACTTCATTAATTTTAGTAGCAATACTATAAAAAATAAGGAATTTAAGTGAAAAAGTCACGTTCCTTACAACATTACATTATTTGATCTGAAATTCGCAAAATTTTCGAAATAATATTTAATTGGCTCTATGAAAGCAATTGGATTACTTTTCTTTTGATGCATGTTAACATTTAAAATTCCTTAAGGATCATCAAAAAAAATAACTTTCCTTGCAACTTTACATTATTTACTCTGACTACATATTAATGTTTCTGAATTTCGCAATATTTAATTGGCTATAAGGAATTTTCCATCAAAAGAAAAGTAATTGAATTGCCATTCTTTTGATGCATTTTAACATTTAAAATTCCTTAAGGATCATTAAAAAAAATTACTTTTCTTGCAACTTTACATTATTTGCTCTCACTACAAATTAATGTTTGCGAAATTCGCAATATTTTCCAAAAAATATTTAATTGGCTATAAGGATTTTTCCATCAAAAGAAAAGTAATTGAATTACGTTTACTAATGCTTACTTAGGCTCTTTTGACCATTAGCGTTTGGTGCAAATAAAAACAAACTTATTTCACCATTCCAACCCGACGTTTCGCTAGTCTCTCTAGCTTTTTCAAGGGCGATCTGTGTATTTTAATAACAAAAAGCAATACATTAATATAAAAACAGAAAAGGCATAAGTGCGTAACATTTCAATATTAGTAATCACAGTATTACATACAAACAAATATCACAAAACAAGAGGCAAAAACACTTCGAATAATATAACACGATTTATATAGAAAACTCACATAATTGGACTATTTAAACAAATTTGTTAGAACTAAAAATATTTTCGGTACCATTCCATAGTGGTATCATTGTCATACTAAAACGAATTAATGTTAGAGACAGAGGGTGTAGGCGTTGCAAAGAAGAGACAAGACAATAAACAAAAAGGAAGATACAGATGACGTTGCTGCTGCCTACACCCTCTGTCTCTAACATTAATTCGTTTTAGTATGACAATGATACCACTATGGAATGGTACCGAAAATATTTTTAGTTCTAACAAATTTGTTTAAATAGTCCAATTCTGTGAGTTTTCTATATAAATCGTGTTATATTATTCGAAGTGTTTTTGCCTCTTGTTTTGTGATATTTGTTTGTATGTAATACTGTGATTACTAATATTGAAATGTTACGCACTTATGCCTTTTCTGTTTTTATATTAATGTATTGCTTTTTGTTATTAAAATACACAGATCGCCCTTGAAAAAGCTAGAGAGACTAGCGAAACGTCGGGTTTGAATGGTGAAATAAGTTTGTTTTTATTTGCACCAAACGCTAATGGTCAAAAGAGCCTAAGTAAGCATTAGTAATTGAATTACATTTCTTTTGATGCATGTTAACATTTACAGTTCCTTAAGGATAATCTAAAAAAAATTACTTTCCATCTAAAAAAAAATTACTTTCCCTACAACTTTACATTATTTACCCTGACAACTTATCCGATAATTTAAATAACTTTCCTTAAGTGAAACAGTCTCCAAACCACTCTGTCACTCACTGCATTTAACATGGGTCGATGCTCCGTTCTTCTCCAGGGCATTCTTGAACTTGCCTGTAAGAAATTAAGGACATTAAAATTAAGGTCATTAAAAACACTTGATCAGCCAAATCATGACTTTTGCATCAAAAGTTCCACTATAAGTTTATTCACATCGAACAAGTAGCAAAATAACTTGATAATCAGGTCGATATTAATACAGAAAAATTTCATTGCATTACAATAATTTGAGGAAATCTTTTAGGTGGAACTTGTGATCACATTGAAGTTAAAATTTGGGTTATAAAGCTGGCGTTTAAGTGTACTGAATGTCCTGCATGCGATGTGTCCCCACATGACACCCACCATCTTTTCAATTGTAATGTGAAAACTACGCATCTAACACTATTCTCCCATGGTCCACACCTGTTGAGACTACCATTTTCCTTTGTCTCCCGTTATAGGACTTTGATGACAATTAGTGAATGGCCGTGCTCATTGAATGGGCGAAGTATAGTTAACATAACTATAACATGATCCTAGAAGTATCCATAGTGGTTCTGCGTTGGCGGTCGCCTGAAGGCCGCTTAAAAAAATCACCCTTAGGCAAGGTGCACACGAGGCTACGCGTCATAGACGCTACAGGGGAAATCTGTACGCTTTGATGCCGAACACATGTATTTGAATGGAGAGCTGCATACGAGGTGTCAGCTGCATGAAAGCGATAAAGCATGACATTTTCGTGGAGCTAAGCGTACAGCTATGTTGGTCGCTGAGCGTACGTACGCTTGAAAAAAAGGAAGAACAAGATGTTTGTTAACATTTTTTTGTATGCATATTTGTGTAATTAGTTAAAAAATGTTACATTAGTTAATAAAAGTGCGTGAAAGGTATATTACCAAAGCGAAAAAGAGTATTAAACACCACAACAGTTTGGTTAGACATTGTTGAAGCGTTTAAAAGGCTAAAAAGTGTTGGAAACTAGAAATCACCCTTTTCTCTAGTCCGCGGTGGTTTAAAATTGCCTTTCATAATTTACAAATGCACGGGGATGGAAACAACGTTTAATACCTATTTTCCTTTGGTTTCGGGGACGGATATAGCTGAAGAAATTTAATTTTTTTTTTCAATAATTGTTTGCTTTTTGTAGCGACGCTCGAAAGTAGCTTCGTGGGCAAATCTTGAGGCGTAGAGAAATTGTAGCTATATGAAATATCTTGTACGCGTCTATGAAGCGTAGCCTCGTGTGCACCTTGCCTTAATCAGATTATGCTACGCTTCACATTTTTGCAAACTTTTGTGCTGTGCTTCTGTTGCTATAAAGATATAGTGAAAACTTTCCTTTTTAATTTTATATACAATCAACTTTTGTATAATTGCAATTATACAGTATAAATTAATTTGTTTATTTTTTTTGGAAATATTTTTTTTTGTAGCGACGCATATCTTGAAGCGTAGAAGAATTGTACCTACATGAAATATCGTGTACGCGTGGATGACGCGTAGCCTTATGTGCACCTTGCCTAAGTGCGCATAATCCCCTGATAATTCACGAAACATACTTCGGGCTTATTGGGGTACCCGCAATATTTTTGAGGATGGTAATTTACAAGCGATCATCTGCAAGCAGCAAACAATTCAACTTCAAGAGAATCCAAGTTGTTTATTTTGTATAAAAATGTTAAAGAAATAATATTATGTTACGTTTATTTAATAGGGAGGCAAAAGCTCGCCTATTACCCTCGAAAGTGTTGGCGTTAATTATGTTACCCCAAGAAAATACTGTGATGTCATTTATTTGATCCTGTTGGCAAACAAAGAATGTGGCCAGAAGATACTGTTTGTGAATTTAGGTAATTCTATACAACAGCATGAACCTATAAATACAAGTCCAAAAATATCGGAAGATGTATCAAAGATGCGTCTTGGACCCAGAATGGGAATCCAAAAACGGAAAACAAAATTGTGAGTTGTTCAAAAGATGGTAATTCTATACGGAAGCATGACACTCTTAATACACGTCCAATAATATCGGAAAGGGTGTCAAAAAACGCTGGCCGATCCCCCAAAGGAGTGCAATCAAAATTTAATCCGTGCAAAATCCCTTTGTACATAAAATTATTTCCTGTGTACACCAACATTACAACGACCACACGAAAAGTTGCAATTTCTTTTGCAAGTATCTCTTCACAGACTGAAAATTTGTGTTTTTATATTCGCGTTTCTGGGTCCAGTACGCATATTTTGCTACACCGGTTTGGAGACCAAAACTAAAACGCGCAAATCACATGTTCACAATTTTTTTTTTGTGGGTACAACAACATTACACAACACCCACATGAAAATCACCATCTTCAATTGCAAATATCTCCGGACAGAGATAAAATTTTTCTTTTCCGCCTTCGGATATTGTCGAGGTCAATACGCGTCTTTTGACACGTCTCTCTATATTTTTGGACGCGTATTACCTGTGTCATTCTGTCGTACAGAATTACCAAAAGATGCGTCTTGGACCCAGAATGCGAATCCGAAAACGGAATACAAAAATTTTGAGTCGTTGAAATGATGGCAATTCTATACGAAAGCATAACACTCTTAATTCATGTCCAAAAATATCGGGAAGGGTGTCAAAAACGCTGGCCGGTCCCCCAATGGGGTGCAATCAAAATTTAATCCGTGCAAAAAAACTCTTTTTACACAAAATTATTTCCTGTGTACACCAACATTACAACAACCACACAAAAAGTTGCAATTTCTTTTGCAAGTATCTCTTCACAGACTCAAAATTTGTGTTTTTATATTCGCGTTTCTGGGTCCAAAACGCATATTTTGATACATCTCCCGATATTTTTGGACGTTTATTTAGTGTTTGGTTGTTGTTGTAGCACTGATTTATTTAGATTGTATAGAATTACCTAAATTAATTAACATACATATCTTTAAATATGTCCACATTCTTTTTCTTTGCCAACAAGATCATAAACAAATAACACCATAGTATCTGCTTGTTACCCCAAGCAGACTAACACTTTCGAGGGTGGTATAAAAAGGCGAGCGTTTCCTCCCGTATTAAATAAGCGGAACATAATAGCTATTTATTTCACATTTTTATAAAAAAAACAATTTTCTTTAGCTCACAACTGCTAAAACTAGTCAAAAAATATCGGGAGAGGTGTCAAGAGGAACTCAGAACAACGAATCTGAAAGCGGAAATTGAAAATTTTATATCTGTGCAGAGATATTTTTAGTTAAAGTTGGCATTTTTCATGTGATTATTGTATTGTTGTTGTTCACAGGAAAACATTTTATGTACGAAAGGAATTTGCACTGATTTAATTTTGATTCCACCTCCTTGGTGGTCATTTTTTATAAGCGCGGCCGAAGGCCAAAATTCTATGGATCACACCGCCGGTTTCGGAGGGACCAGGGGTTTTCGTTAATACATTTTGGGTAACTGCAAACATCTCTGCACAGATATACAATTTTCAATTTCCGCTTTCAGATTCGTTGTTCTGAGTTCAAAGCGCTTCTATTGACACCTCTCCCGATATATTTTGACTAGTTTTAGCAGTTGTGTGCTAAAGAAAAGAATTACCAGCAAAAATTGTGCCATCAAACATATGTATGTATATAACTACATACCCACATTATGGTGATCAAAAACAAAGTCAGTCCTGCGTTGGACGGACAAAACTTCAACTAATTTGGCTATCACCATAATACCCGCATTTACTCAGAACCATTCATATTATGACGACACCAAACAATATTCCTGATCTCTGTCAGGTCCATAATATGTAACACTGATTTGGTATCTTCATAATAAGGGTAAGTTCTGCAATATATTTCCAAACTTGCACTGCTACAACAACAAAAAAGTTAGTTATACTAAAATACCTAAACATTTACTTACCTCGGATAATCCAACGTGGAAGTGGCGTCTTGGAGAAGCCCTTTTGTGGCTGATGAAAGCTGGAGATTTTTTTTTTTGAACGTTCGCCCGTTTTTCTTTAGCGAATCCCGAATTACTGCGCGAAAATAATGTCGCACAGTTTTCTGTTATATTTTTTTTTTTTATGTTCTTACTCACTTGAACACTTGTAAAATTCATTTTTATTAAATTCTTTCGCAATGAGACGCGTTTTGCTTAAAAAATTTACATAAATGGTGGCGAAATCTGTAGTATCTTATTGTTTCATTCCTACATCATACTACTGTTTCATTCGCACATATTAGAAATTTACCACAATTATGAAAAATGTCCCACAAATGTGAGTTGGTGTTAGTTGTGTCCAAAAAGAAATTGAGATAGTGTTGGTTTTTGAGGTGAAAATAGCAAAATGTGGTTAGCCATGGTTAGCAGGGTATATATATGTATAATTAACTTCAAAAAAGTTACAAATTTCGGAAGATCCAGGAAATTGAAAGAGTACAGACACAAATTGTGAACTTTTCAAGTTTAATAAATGTAATAATTAGTTTCTTACAAAACATGTTTTTCATAAATAGTCCATACATATATTGTTGTAGCAGTGCCACACACAAAGATGACCACACATATCTGGCATCATCGACATTCGTGGTCACTGTGAATTTCTGCGTATGTATGTATGAATTTACAATGTTCGCGAACGAGAAGAGAGAAAGAATAACATTATATAAAACGAACTAAAAGAACAAATGCACTAAAATAACAAATAGAACCGAAATCGAAGATCTAGTACACTTGTTCAGTTGAGAGACCCGGTCAATTGAACAAGTTCAGAACGAAACGACCCAACTCTATCATTGTTTCTAAATTCGTAAACAATGACTGCAGTCATTCGGTGTGATTTTTCAAAAAATTTATTTTTTCTGAAATTTTATACTTAATCTGTGGTATTGTGGTGGTGTGGTGGTCAAAAAGGTTTTACGCAACAGTTCTTTGCCTCACAACGCGACATAAGGCTGAGTAACACAGCACTGTGCTGTGTTATTGTGTTAACACTCAGTAATGTGTGATTTTGATTTTGTCATAAAAAAATGGTGTCCTCAGGGGCACTTACTATCCTCTTGATTAGATGATATGACTTTGAAAAATTGGAGTATGAAAGAAGATAAATCATTGTAAATTTTACCAAGTAGCGCAACTAACAGCTGATCGGTGAAAATTCGCACATTACCACGCACAGTTCTCGACTCAGTTTCAAAAAA
Organism: Eurosta solidaginis; assembly: GCF_040869045.1. NCBI lineage: Eukaryota > Metazoa > Arthropoda > Insecta > Diptera > Tephritidae > Eurosta > Eurosta solidaginis. The sequence continues at coordinate 259,102,592 of NC_090319.1, forward strand.
AACTTTAGATTATTTAATTTAAATTTTAAAGTGAGATAATCCTTACAAATTTATGTATACAGAATATATATGGCGTTTTTGTTGTTATAATAACAATAGTTTTATTTATATTAAATCTTTTATCATTTTTTTTTTAACTTTGAAAAAACTCCGAACACCATTCCTTCATTATATGACATTCGACTGCCTAGTCCACTGCCTTCCACTCTATTCGCAACATAACCTCTACTTAAGCTGCCAAACTATATAGTAAACAATGAGATAAATGTTGCCATGATTTAAGCCGGAGTCATTGGTGCCGTATGTCGTATCGCTGTATCCGTATCCCTAGCGTAATCAGCTGTTTATCGTTACGACGTTAAACCAAAACCCAATTTGTTACGGTCTACGGTTACGGTCCACTTGGGAGCGTTTTCGTGCGAACACACCTAGTGACTGGGGATGGGGCGAAAGTTGCGATACAAAAGTATCGAGAAACAAGAAAGGCAAGATCTGCGATCACTAGCAGCAAGATAACCACGTTTTGCCGGCCGAGAAAGGAGAACAAAAAAAAAAAAAGGAAATTAAAACGAAAGACGAAAAATTTGTTTCGCCGAGATTATAACTGCGCGGCCATTTTGAGGAAAAAGGGAAGAAAGGAAGAAAAAAAAAGGAATTAAGGGGACGGCACGCGGTGTCAAAAGGCGGGTCTTTTCTTTTTTCGATTCGGCTACCGTAGGAGTTGGACGTCGCACTGAAAGGTAAAAAAAAAACAAAAAAAAAAAAGTGATTGTGAACAAAGAGAATGTGGTGTGGAAAAAACAAAAGAAGTCCATGGTTAATGCGCTGTGGCTGCTATTTGGGAAAAAGTACATGATACGTCACCCAGGTGTACTTATGATATGTAACCACAGTCCAAAAAGTGATAATACGGAAAAAAAAGAAATTTGATTGAATAATTGCTGGGCAAAACGAAACTGCCAGGGCTGATGGGGCAGTGTTAGATCTGTACGTATAAGATCTCGATACCGATTTTGTACCACCGACTTGTCGGGGATTTGGTGCATCCCCACCAATGGACATCTGATGTTCGTCACGGAACCGTTGCACTTCTTCGGCTGAACGATTTGCAACAATTGGGTGTTCTTGGAAAAACAAAATTTTTTTTCTCTCAACAGGCTCAACAGTTGAAAAATCAACAGAGTTAAGCGTTATATATTGCGTGCCACCATTACGAGAAGCACCGACACCATACCCGCCTGCATTTCCACCGCTGTAGCTATTGCCACCTCCACCATAGCTATCTCCACCTCCATAGCCACCACAACCGCAATCCCATCGGCAGCGCCAACCGAGCGCGTAGTGTCCACCAGGCCGCTTCATATAGGCCCACCGACCTAAGTCCGGCATAACAAACGCCGGCCACCACAACCGCAATCCCATCGGCAGCGCCAACCAAGCGCACCATAACCACCAGACTTACCACTTCCAGCACTAGTAACAACAACCAGCAGGGCCGCCGTATATAGGTCTGCTGCAACCACCCAGCTGTGACAACTTACCGGCAACGAATAGTACCAATTTACCAGCAACAAGCGGTGAGTTCGTTCCGTATTCGGAAACCAAATTCTTTTTTTTATACCTTTAAACTTAATCAATTTATGAAATAACGCACTTAAATATACACTTACAATTGTGCATATACATGAGTTGTAAAGGATGCTTTTAAATTTAATCAGTTTAGGTTAGATTCGTGAAATAATACACTTTAAATATACACTTACAATCATGTATATGCATAAGCTGTAAGGAAGCTTTTAAATTTAATCAGTTTAGGTTAGATTTATGAAATAATCCAATCTAAAATACGCTTAAAAATATGCATTTACATAAGCTGTAAAAGGGGCTTTTAAATTTACTCAATTTATGTTAAATTCATGACCTAATACAATTTCAAAATTCGCCTATACATAAGCTGTAACCGGGCTTCTAAATTTAATCAATTTATGCTAGATTCATGAAATAATCTAATTTAACATATGCTTACGATTATGCATTTACATAAGCTGTAAAGGGGGCTTTTAAATTTAATTAATTTATGTTAGACTCATGAAATATAAAATAATCTAATTTAAAATACGCTTAAAAATATGCATATACCTGAGTCGTAAAAAGGAGGGTAATTACTTTATATCTATATTAGAGTTGGGTCGTTTCATTCTGAACTTGTTCAATTGACCGGATTTCTCAACTGAACAGGTAGACTAGATCTTCGGTCGCGATTCTAATTGTTCTTTTGGTTCATTTGTTCCCTTCAGTTCGTTTTATCTTAGGCTATCCTTTCTCCCTTCTCGTTCGCGAGCATTGTTAATTCCTATATGCCTACGCAGAAATTCTGGGCACGAATGTCTGTGAGGCCACTTGCACCAAATATGCGTGGTATTCCTTGTGGGTGGCATTGCTGCAGCAGTGTATGTATATACCAGTAATGGAAAACCTCTTTTGTAAGAAAACTAATAACGTTTCTTAAACTCGGGAGGATCTTATTTACAATTCACGTCTATGCTCTATAAATTTCCTGGATTATCCGAAATTCATAACTTTCTTTTGAAGTTAATTAAACCCATATGCATATACTACCACAGTAACCCATTTAAACATATATACCCAAAGCCTTGCAGCATACCCACCCCCACCTATACTAGGTGGGGTTTTTCTTTTTTGTTTTTTTTGCGGGTGCAAGCAGCAGCGAACATATTTGCTTCAAAAGAAAAGGGAACCGATGAACAAAAGGAATAACTTTTTCGTTCATCAGAAAGAACTAAGGAATCGAATCTCTGAAATGAACGAAAAACTCAACTCTAATCCATCGGAATAAAAGTCTTTTTTCCGAATACTAGGATTTAGCAAACTACGACCTAACAAATAAAAATTTTTTTTATTATTATGTCACGCGAGCAGTCGTACGGCCAACCGGGCCGAAATACTCCGTTTGGGAGTGCGGGAAGCTTTCGGGGGAGCCAGAACCGGGCGGTAGTAATAGGGGGGTTTTCCCCAAGGCCAGGCGTCCCTTGGTGGTGCACACCCCAGTAGGTGGACCATATGTAGATCCCGCGGGGCCGAATATGGGCTCGGACCTGAATGACCCTCGCAATAAATTGGACAGACCGGGAAGCAACAGTCAATTGAACGCGCCCCTATTAAACGCGCATGATATCTCGGGGCTAATGACCAATGAGTCGACCTACGCTCCAGATGGAGCTGGTGCTTTACCACCTAATTATGGAATGGGAAATATAAGAGAAGCTGCAAGTGACCGGACGAATACTCCAGGGATCCAGAACGAAGCTACTCATGGAGGCTCGTGGGTGGACGTGCTACACCAGCTGTTCCAGGCTTCGCAGGAGGAAATGCGGAGAGAGATGGGGTCAATTAGAACCAATATGGACCAGCTCAACGCCGCTCTCGAATCCGCGCAGCAATCAAACCAGCAGAACCGGAACACAAATAGGATGGACCGTAACCCGATCCAAACAGTAGTACCACCAATGTACCCTGCACCGAGCAGCATAGTAGTGAAACCGCAGGAGTGGAAAATCGCGTTCGACGGCACTGGGAGCGTAGCCGATTTCCTTTTTAAACTGAACACCTTGTGTGAGCGCACACAATGCACGGACGAACAAATAATGGCTAGTTTCCACCTGTTTCTTTCCGGGCGGGCCGAAGAATGGTACTGGCTTTTCACGAAACAAAACCCAAACGCGACTTATGCCTTTTTGTGCTACTCATTGAAAAGAGAGTTTGGCACCTTGAAAACTGACCACGAGATCATGATGGAGATCTCCATGCGCAAGCAGAAAGCAAGCGAGTGCTATGACGTGTTCCACACGAACATGATTTCCTTGAACGCGCGCTTAAGAGAACCCATGTCGGAGCTTCTACTGATTGACATAATAAAAAGAAACGTCAACAGTAGCCTTAAGCTGATGCTTTTTAACGCAGATGTAAGGGCCCTTCATGATCTACGTGATGTAGCACGCAGAGGTGAACAAGTGCTGAAAGAAAGCAAGCTGTTGGGAGCCACTTACCCAGGACGGCATGTAAACGAAGCACGCGTGACAGCCCCGGACATAAGGATGGAAGGCGAGGACGGCGAAATGGATCCACAAATAGAGGCGCTGGAATATCGACGCAACAGGAGACCAGACCCATTCGGGAATCCAATGCTGGAATTGCCAGGCAATGGGCCACTCATACATATACTGCGAGGAACCCATTAAAAACCCTTTTTGTTTTAAATGTGGGTATAAGGGTGTATTCACTCCTAAATGCCCTAGGGACCATCGCAGGCAGGGAAACCAGTACCCCAGCGAGAAGGCGGGGGAACCTCGTTCGGCTTCATAGCTCCCACACCAGCCAGTGCTCGAGGCGTCGTCCCGTGCACTGAACCAGAGGGTGAATCTCTGCATGGAGGGGGTGAGCTTCCGAGGTGCAGTAGTACCCTGGCAGAAGAACCCTCAAATGTGATAATAACTTACCCTGACAGTACGGACAATTCGAATAGTTCTGCATCCGAGAGTCAGAAACCCTCATCCGCGATGGGCGAACCGACCAGAATTCTGCAACGCCAGCATAGGGATGTCGCTGGCCAAACGCAATTTCCACCAAACCTAGAAGAAAGGGAACATAGGTACGAACAAATAAGACATTCCATTTTTGAACAATACCCGGTGTCGGACAATATTTTGAAGTGTAGGAAGAGATACCACAGGAGAGTACAGGAGCGTAGACTGCTGCAAGCCAGTAAAGGCTAAAATTAGAGATAGCTTTCTTGTAGGGCTGTTGGACTCGGGAGCCAACGTCTCAATCTTAGGAAAAAATGGATTAGAATTCCTAGAGATAACGGCTTCGATTATCAGCCCTTACATGCGTTCGTATATACCGCGGGCGGCAACAAGCAAACAATTTTAGGCTCAGTATCCCTACCAGTCACCTTCAAAAATATCACAAAGGTTATTCGTTTTTACCTTGTTCCCTCATTGCTCCAAGAAGCGTATTTCGGGGTAGATTTTTGGAGAGCATTTGCGTTAGCTCCCGCAATATTCGCAAGCGTAGAGTGCATAGAGATTAGAATTGAAAAGGAAGAGGAACTTAACCTCCATGAATTGTCGCAAGACCAGAAATTAGAATTGCAAAAGGTCATCGAGACGTTTCCGTCGTACGAAAAGTTAGGCCTAGGGCAAACTAAATTAGTGGAGCATCACATTGACACCGGTGATGCCGTTCCCATAAAAAGCAAACATTTCCCTCTTTCGCCACCGAGGCAAGCCGAAGCTTTTAGCGAACTAGACAGGTTACTCGAATTAGGAGTTATAGAAGAATCAAACTCCCCGTGGTGTAGTCCTGTAGTACGGGTCCGGAAACCAGGTAAAGTTAGGCTGTGCATAGATTTCAGGAAGGTCAACGCGGTGACTAAGAAAGACTCGTACCCCCTGCCTCATATCAACGGCTTATTGAGCAGACTGAAAGATACGCATTTTATTAGTGGCATTGATCTGAAGGACGCGTTCTTCCAGATCAAATTGACAGAGTCCTCCAAGGAAAAAACAGAATTCGCAGTTCCGGGGAGGCCTCTGTACCACTTCAAAGTAATGCCATTTGGTCTGTGCAATGGACCGCAGACTATGAGTAGGCTGATGGACAAGGCAATCCCTTCGCGTCTGCGAGAGAACGTCTTTGTCTACCTGGACGACCTAATGGTATGCAGCACTAATTTTGAAGACCACCTGAAATTGCTAGCGGAAGTGGCCCAATGTTTGAGAGACGCAGGGATGACAATAAACGTGAAAAAAAGTAAATATTGTCAGAAGGAAATACGCTACTTAGGGTACTTGATAGGCAGCGGGTGTTTGAAAGTGGATCCGGGTAAAATAGAAGCAATGCAAAACTTCCCGATCCCTAAATCCCCTCGGCAAGTGCGTAGGTTTGTGGGCATGGCGAATTGGTACAGGGCGTTTATTACCAATTTTGCTGACTTGGCAGGTCCCTTGACCGACTGTTTCCGTAAGTCATCAGGCGCGTTCAAGCTTACCCCTGAAGCTATAGAGGCCTTCGAAAAACTAAAAGTAGCCTTGAGTTCCGCTCCTGTCTTGGCCCAACCCGACTTTTCCAAGGAATTCGTAATACAATGCGACGCTTCCAAAATAGGTGTTGGCGGAGTGTTATTCCAGGTCGATGATGAGGGCGCTGAACATCCAATCGCGTTCGTGTCGAAAAAGCTGAATAATGCTCAGCGCAATTATACGGTAACAGAGCTGGAATGTCTCGCCGCCATAATCAGCGTGGAGCGCTTCCGACCCTATGTTGAGGGATTACCGTTTCGGATTATCACGGACCACTCCAGTCTCAAGTGGTTAATGACTTAAAAGGACTTGAGCGGGAGGTTGGCGAGGTGGTCGCTCTTACTGCAAAGATACGATTTTAAAATGGAACATCGTAAGGGCACCCTGAATGTAGTACCCGATGCCCTTTCGCGGTTTGATGCGGATGAGTTAACTTTCACTACCACACCCGGGGAAATAGATTTAGTCTCTCCCGAATTCAGCAGTAACGAATATTTCGACTTGATTGGGACCGTCACCGAAAATGAGGAATCGCTTCCGGATTTACGAGTGCTGGACGGGGTAATTTTCAAACGGGTTAAATATCGTAAGGGATTGGAAGGGGAAGAAGACTCGCTGTGGCGATTATGGTTGCCGAAAAGGTTGACTGAGGAAGCAGTGAGACTAGCACATGACGCTAACCGGAGTTACCATGGCGTGTGGCAGAAAACCTTAGAACGTGTTAGGCAGAAGTACTTCTGGCCGCAGCAGGCTAAGGACGTCAGGGACTACGTCCAGAGTTGTGATACCTGCAAATCAGTAAAACCTACTAATCAGCATTCGAGACCGCCTATAGAAAATACCTTTGCATCCGAGAGGCCATTTCAGCGATTATATTGCGATTTCCTAGGGCCGTATCCGAGATCTAAGCGGCGAAATCAATTTCTTTTCATAGTACTAGACCATTTTTCAAAATACGTTTGGCTAAAGCCCATGCAGAGAGCCACCACTGTTAACGTCATAAATTACTTCGCTTCAGAAATTTTTCCGGCTGTAGGGGTCCCTGAGTTTATTCACAGCGACAATGGTAAGTAGTTTATCTCGAAGGAAATGAACCAATTCTTTACAAATTACGGGGTGACGCACGTGAGGACGGGGTTATATTCTCCCCAAGCAAATGCATCCGAGCGCGTTAATAGAGATTTTGTCTCGAAGATTAGGATTTTCTTGAAAGATAAACCTGACCATACCGATTGGGATAAGCATATACCCGAGATTTTATCTGTTTTGAGAAGTGATTTCCATACGGCGATTCAGTGCTCTCCATACTTTGCATTATATGGCCAAAATATGGTTCAACATGCCTTAACGTACAAAATTTTAGAGAAACTCGGCAGCCTTCGGGAAGACCAGATTACGTTAGTAAGCAGAACTGACAAATTGACTAATATTCGTGAGCAGATCCATAGAAATTTAGATCAGGCCAAGGATAGGGGAGTAACCACCTATAACAAGCGCTCTAGGAAAGTCAACTATAAGGAAGGTCAGGAAGTTTTTCGGAAAAACTTTGCCTTAAGTAACTTCAAACAGGGTATTAACGCCAAATTCCTGCCGAAATACCTTAAGTGTCGCGTGCTCCGAAAAATAGGCAATGCACTGTATAATCTCGAAGACCTAAACGGGAAATTGATAGGTCGCTTCCACGCTTCGGATATTCGTCCACAATGAACAACAAGAACATTTTTTTTTTGCTAAATTACGAAATGATTTTTTTTTACCTACCAATCGGACCTTTTTTTTGTCTGGGCGTTTTGGCGGTCGGGGACATCTCGCCCAGTATTCTCCCCGAGCACTGACCTCATAGGGTGTCCACACGCGTACTCACCGAGGACCGTGAACACCCTGGCAGTCCACGCTTAGGTCGGACTAGCCTTCCGGAGTTTGGACGGGTTCTCCATATCAAAATGTCTACACCTTTTTTTTGGCCTTTCTGTGGGGGCGATAACCACTAGAAATCATCTTTCGGAGTTTTGACGAGTTCTCCATAACAAATGTCTAATTGCCGCAAAGCCCTTTTAAACTAGGAAACAGAAGTAATTCCCAACTTGACTTAACCTTTTTTTTTGATGGACCCATGTTGCCCGGCTAGCTTCGTAGTAGGACTTTGAGACTCTTATCTCAGGGGTGAGTCGTGCCCCACGTTGATTGGCATCGGAGGCCCCTGGCAGTGGCTTCCCACAGCGGATCCGGTTTCCTGTTCGCTTCATCGTCAAGTCTTCAAAGCGAAGCAGGTTTGTTACGGTCTGCTGTTATGGTCTACGGTTACGGTCCACTTGGGAGCGTTTTCGTGCGAACACACCTAGTGACAAGAAAGGCAAGATCTGCGATCACTAGCAGCAAGATAACCACGTTTTGCCGGCCGAGAAAGGAGAAGAACAAAAAAAAAAAAGGAAATTAACACCCCTATTATGAATTTTCATACGATAGACGATAAACGCTTCCTAGCGTATCGTAAAAAATCAGCTTTCATATTGCGATTTCCACACGCCCGATAGATGTACTATTGTGAATGACAGCAGAGTTTTGTTTACAAGGAATTAAGGGGACGGCACGCGTGGTCAAAAGGCGGGTCTTTTCTTTTTTCGATTCGGCTAGCGTAGGAGTTGGACGTCGCACTGAAAGGTAAAAAAAAAAAAAAAAAAGTGATTGTGAACAAAGAGAAGGTGGTGTGGAAAAAAAAAAGAAGTCCATGGTTAATGCGCTGTGGCTGCTATTTGGGAAAAAGTACATGATACGTCACCCAGGTGTACTTATGATATGTAACCACAGTCCAAAAAGTGATAATACGGAAAAAAAAGAAATTTGATTGAATAATTGCTGGGCAAAACCAAACTGCCAGGGCTGATGGGGCAGTGTTAGATCTGTACGTATAAGATCTCGATACCGATTTTGTACCACCGACTTGTGTGGGATTTGGTGCATCCCCACCAATGGACATCTGATGTTCGTCATGGAACCGTTGCACTTCTTCGGCTGAACGATTTGCAACAATTGGGTGTTCTTGGAAAAATAAAATTTTTTTCTCTCAACAGGCTCAACAGTTGAAAAATCAACAGAGTTAAGCGTTATATGTATATTGCGTGCCACCATTACGAGAAGCACCGACACCATACCCGCCTGCATTTCCACCGCTGTAGCTATTGCCACCTCCACCATAGCTATCTCCACCTCCAAAGCCACCACAACCGCAATCCCATCGGCAGCGCCAACCGAGCGCGTAGTGTCCACCAGGCCGCTTCATATAGGCCCACCGACCTAAGTCCGGCATAACAAACGCCGGCTACCACAACCACAATCCCATCGGCAGCGCCAACCAAGCGCGTAACATCCACCAGGCCGCTTCATATAGGCCCACCGACCTAAGTCCGGCATAACAAACGCCGGCCACCACAACCGCAATCCCATCGGCAGCGCCAACCAAGCGCACCATCACCACCAGACTTACCACTTCCAGCACTAGTAACAACAACCAGCAGGGCCGCCATATATAGGTCTGCTGCAACCACCCAGCTGTGACAACTTACCGGCAACGAATAGTACCAATTTACCAGCAACAAGCGGTGAGTTCGTTCCGTATTCGGACCCCAAATTCTTTTTTTTTTATACCTTTAAACTTAATCAATTTATGAAATAACGCACTTAAATATACACTTAAAATTGTGCGTATACATGAGTTGTAAAGGATGCTTTTAAATTTAATCAGTTTAGGTTAGATTCGTGAAATAATACACTTTAAATATATACTTACAATCATGTATATGCATAAGCTGTAAGGAAGCTTTTAAATTTAATCAGTTTAGGTTAGATTTATGAAATAATCCAATCTAAAATACGCTTAAAAATATGCATTTACATAAGCTGTAAAAGGGGCTTTTAAATTTACTCAATTTATGTTAAATTCATGACCTAATACAATTTCAAAATTCGCCTATACATAAGCTGTAACCGGGCTTCTAAATTTAATCAATTTATGCTAGATTCATGAAATAATCTAATTTAACATATGCTTACGATTATGCATTTAATAAGCTGTGAAGGGGGCTTTTAAATTTAATTAATTTATGTTAGACTCATGAAATATAAAATAATCTAATTTAAAATACGCTTAAAAATATGCATATACCTGAGTGGTAAAAATGAGGGTAATTACTTTATATCTATATTAGAGTTGGGTCGTTTCATTCTGAACTTGTTCAATTGACCGGATTTCTCAACTGAACAGGTAGACTAGATCTTCGATCGCCATTCTAATTGTTCTTTTGGTTCATTTGTTCCCTTTAGTTCGTTTTATCTTAGGTTATCCTTCTCCCTTCTCGTTCGCGAGCATTGTTAATTCCTATATGCCTACGCAGAAATTCTGGGCACGAATGTCTGTGAGGCCACTTGCCCCAAATATGCGTGGTATTCCTTGTGGGTGGCATTGCTGCAGCAGTGTATGTATGTACCAGTAATGGAAAACCTCTTTTGTAAGAAAACTAATAACGTTTCTTAAACTCGGGAGGATCTTATTTACAATTCACGTCTATGCTCTTTAAATTTCCTGGATTATCCGAAATTCATAACTTTCTTTTGAAGTTAATTAAACCCATATGCATATACTACCATAGTTACTCATAACCCATTTAAACATATATACGCAAAGCCTTGCAGCATACCCACCCCCACCTATACTAGGTGGGGTTTTTCTTTTTTGTTTTTTTTTTTGCGGGTGCAAGCAGCAGCGGACATATTTGCTTGAAAAGAAAAGGGAACCGATGAACAAAAGGAATAACTTTTTCGTTCATCAGAAAGAACTAAGGAATCGAATCTCTGAAATGAACGAAAAACTCAACTCTAATCCATCGGAGTGCAAATTGCAATCTTTTTTTTCAGGCCTGAAATGTATTTTTTTTATGTTATGCACATATATTACGCCTAGGGCGTATTCGTTCGAATATAATTAGATTGTAAGGAAGAACACTTTTGAAGGGTGTGAAATAGTGCCGCTGACGGCAAATAAGCGTTGAACCTTTTACGCTAGGTTCATGATTATCGAGAGCTAATATGTACGGCATACCAAATTTGTAAATTTCGAATTATTAAATTTAAAATGAATAAAAATTAAATATTTGATATCACATGCGTAGGTATGAAAAATGCATTAACTATAGGTGCTTAATTAGCTTTAGTGACTGGACGTGCAAATTTGTATATTGCATAACCCTAGCTGAAATGTAAAACGGAATATATTATTTAGACGGGTCCGGACTACTTTCATTTGCTCGTATTGAAAATAAGTACATGCATATGCACATAGATATATTTCAGTTGTTTTTTAGAAATGAATTATAAATAAAATTGTAATTAGAATGGGAATGCTGGCGTCCACATTTATTTAGAAGGCACGTAGGGTTACCAGGTAAGGGGCCACCGAAATATAGGTGCGTCGGTGGCCATGGTTTTTGAGGGTGGGTATATGCACCGGGCGTCGCAACAACACCCGCGGCGCCCCCAAGTTATATTCGGGCGTTTTTGTTTATGCCCTTTTGTATTTATTTTCAGTATTTTTTTTGATTTTCAGAGTTAGTAACCGGCCATGTCCGGTTCGGTAAATTTTTTTTGCGTTAGATTTTTTTGAGTTTTTTTTTTAATTTGAATTTTTTTGAATGTTAACGGTCTGTCCGTGACATCTGGTTCGGCCGGATGTTGTTTTATTTTGAATTATAAGCGTTTTGAGTCGTCTCTGCGCTTTTTGACAGTTGAGTTTTGATAGGCATGATAGGAACTTTTTTCTGTTTATGGCGCAGGAACAGTAAGGTTGGCAAGGACCCGCCCCAGCCGACAATGACTAGCCACTGTGCACCAACACATCATGCCGACCGCCCTCCTTACTGCTTCCACGGTAAATGCGATTCCATAACAAATTGGTTGGCTACGATACGATTACGACCTTAGCGGCACCAATAATCGATTGCATTGATTCTCATAAGGTTGGTCAAATCAGCTGTTATAAGGTTACCGATACGGTTACCGATAAAGCACCAATGTCTCCAGCTATACTCTTCTAAATGGCGTCTAACGTGGCGTTAGAGGTAAGTAACACAGTACTGTGCTCTGATATTGTGCCTACACTCATATCGACTTTCGATAATCAGTTATAACACAATTGTGTCAACACAGACACGTAATCCAATAATTTTTGCAGGGTAGCTATCATCCCGTGTCAAAATCCTGAGCCAGATAAATAATTTTGCATGTAAATGCAACAACAACGATTTGAGCCAGATAAATCCAGATGGAAGTCTGGTTCAATTTGTGAGCCAGATAATTTGTTAATTACTTCTTTTTAGGTTGGCAACGCGTTCTTTAATATACCTACTTTTTCAAAAATAGATGTCCCTGCTTAGCCTTTCGCCGTATGAGTTAAATGAAAAACAGGGGCGACATCTGCCTATAACATTTCACGTGTGCGAAAATTTCACGGCATTGCTTCTCAAGTCCATAGTACAGGTTACAAGTAGGATATGTAGCAGTGTTAAACTGCAATGTGTTAGAAAAGGAAAGGAATTGCTTCCTTCTTATACATATCACACTTGTAAATCTGTACTATGCTCAAGTCTCTCAATGATCCAGAGCATTCCTGTGAGAATTGAGCGTGAGCCGGAGCTGTAAAACTCACTGAAAGACGGCAACTGTCATACTGTTTACTACCACTGTGAATTAGGGATGCAAATTTCGAGGAGCAACATCGATGTTTCGATGTATCGACATAATAAACATCGATGATAAAAAACATCGATACATCGATGTTCTCCGGTGTTTTTTCAGTAGAATTAAATTTTGGAAAAACTACGCGGCTCTAGTTGGTGGGGTGATATTTATAGTCGACTGGTTTGTGACATTAGCTCACACACCCCGAAATTGAGGAATTTTTAAGAAAATTCGACCAGAAATTTATTCTAAAGGCCCCTTAACAATCTGCACAGGTTTTATTATATATGCATGCAGTTAATATAAAAAATATTACGCTGTTATCAAAGGTAATCAAAGGCGATGTAAAAATTAAGCATTATCCACATAAAAACATTATTCCAAAAACCCGGGATAATACTTCACGATCTACAAATTTACCTCACACCTTTGCACTGGCAATACTGTACTTTCCTTTAAGATGTTCACCAATTTATTTAGTATAAAATATTAGAAGTCACATCATAATTTAAAACAATTATTGTTAATAACTTACCCTTTTTACATCAGTTTGCAGCAACTTAACAAAAGAAAAATAGGCGTCAATAAATGCAACTACAGAGATGTGGATTTTCGAAACATCGTCAAAGTTGACATCGATGTATCGGCAATTTTTCGATATTGAGTAATTTTGAAACATCGATGTTAAACATCGGATTTTCATCCGATACTATCGATGTTTTAAAAACATCGATGTATCGTTTGCATCCATACTGTGAATGGTTTCAAAAAGAAGAGCACACACAACCATTTTGACCATTGTAAATTTACACTTTTGCTTTAACAAAGAACATTTAAAAATTAAATCAATTATGCGACCAACTGAAGTGAAATTAAATAATCCACCTGAAGAGGCTATATCAGCAGTAAAATTTGGACCGAAAACCAACCAATATTTAATAGCATCTGCCTGGGATGGAACTGTGCGTTTTTACGATGTCGTCAACAATGCAATGCGCCAAAAATTTTCGGAGGACATGCCCGTAATGGATGTAGCATTTATGGTAAACATTTAAAACATCAATTAATTGAATAAATCTACAAATATTTTTTGTAATATTTTCTAGGACATTGTACACGTTGTGAGCGGCTCACTTGACAAGCAATTACGACTCTACGATGTAAATACACACACCGAAACCATTGTTGGCCAGCATGATGAAGCCGTACGTTGTGTTGAACATGCAGAGTCAGTTAATGGTATATTAACAGGGAGCTGGGATAAAACTATTAAACTATGGGATATGCGAGAAAAACGTTGCGTTGGTACATACGAACAAAGCAATGGCAAAGTGTATTCAATGTCTGTAAATGATGAGAAAATTGTTGTAGCAACCTCTGATAGAAAAGTTCTCATTTGGGATTTGCGTAAAATGGAAGAGTATATGATGAAACGTGAATCATCATTGAAATATCAAACTCGTTGTATACGTTTATTTCCCAACAAAGAGGGTTATGTTATGTCTTCAATTGAAGGACGTGTTGCCGTAGAATATTTGGATCCTGATCCGGAAGTACAAAAGCGTAAATTTGCATTCAAATGTCATCGCAACAAAGAAGATTGCATTGAACATATTTATCCAGTTAATGCAATTAGTTTCCATAATGTGTATAATACATTTGCTACAGGTGGTTCAGATTGCTTAGTCAATATTTGGGATGGTTTCAATAAAAAACGTCTTTGTCAATTTCATCAATATGATACATCAATATCATCATTGAACTTCAGTCATGATGGTAGTACTTTAGCTATTGGGTGTTCATATATGGATGAGTTTGAAGAACCACCAGCAAACGTACCTAATCCGGTAATTTATGTGCGTTATGTAACTGATCAAGAGACTAAGCAGAAATAGATGGCGGGAAAAATAGATGTTTATGTTATTATATATTATATATATTATGTATTTTTTGATATTAAAAACTTACAATAAATTAATGATGTACTTTCTGACAACGAAAAAAGCGTTTTAATTATGTGAAATAGAAATAGTTACTTACGGCTTGGCCCGATATTCATGTGGTGTAGATTTATTAAGTTGACTTTAGCTTTTTAGTTATTGTAACATCTTTACTAATAGCTAAATTTTTATTCTTAACACTGCCTTTATATTCCGATGCTGGACAAATGTAGCGATTTAAACACTCCATGCATTGTGGACGCAGAGCCTTACAAGTTGTTTGTCCAAAACCAACCAATAAATGATTAACTTCTCGCCACATATCGCGTGGTAACCATGCTTCTAAGGCTATACGTGTTTGTTCAGGTTCCTTTGTTGGTTTAGGCAGCCATTTCAAACGATTTGTTATACGATGTACATGCACATCTACGCCTATGCCAGTTACTTCATTCCATGCTGTTGCCATACAAATATGCGCCATTTTTGGGCCGACACCAGGTAATGATTCTAACTCTTTAACGGTACTAGGAATATCAGATTGGTATTTATCTATTAGGATACGTGCGGCAAGTTGCATATATTTGGCTTTGTTCTAAGGAAAAATTATAGTATCTTAGTAAATAGTTTTTTGGCTTGAGTACCTATATAGCCGCAATTTACTTTATAAAACGACACGGGCTTCAGCATATCCTCCAGTTTGTTCCTCTCCATGTCTGCAATAACTTGCGGTGTCATTTTTATGCTTCTCAAGCGTTGCATAGCCTCAAAAGTTATTTCATCTTTCGTTTGGCTTGAGAGCATTAGGGAAACAAGTTTTTGGAAACGTTGGGTCTGGTGTAAAAAATTATTAAAGAAAAGGAAAGTCAAGCTAAATAACATCATTTGTTAGCAGAACAGAAATTAACCTTTTCATCCGAGTCGTTATCGGCACATTTGTGACAGCCCATTGTGTCTACAGGTGCATCACTGCCAGCGCGCATTGTCCTTATGTTATCAAGTACCACACGCCAATCTTTTGGCTGCCAGCCGTTGGCTTCCTTTTTGATGGTTTCATCTTCGGCTTTAATATGTGATGTAACTTTCATTCCGTCTTTGATTTTCTCATCTTTAACCTGTATTGGTGGATTTGTTGCAAGTTTTTGGCTGACCGTCGGATTTTGTTTCTTTTCAGTGCCAGACTTTGCTGATAGCGAATTCTCACTGATATCTGTGCCTGGTTCAATTTTTTTTATTTGCTTGTAGTTAATCTTTCTCTGGTGACGAGTTTGCACCGGTGAGAAGAATTTAACAGAGTCTTCTATGTCCTGGATGAGCCGAATAAATTACCGTTACAGAATGTTTGCAATGATATAATTCGATAGATCTCACCTGAACTTCTGCTATCTTACCCAGTCTTGTTTTTCCCGATAGTTTATTGGCTAATGATTTTGCTGTGGTAACTTTTTTACTCATTTTAGGTGATAAGATTTTAAAAATATTGATCAAAACGATTTGTATTTATTTTCTGCCGGCCTACCGGTCCATATTACAGGTTTACAAGTATGATATGCATTGTAAATTTTACCAAGTACCGCAACTAACAGCTGATCGGTGAAAATTCGCACATTCACACGCACAAATAAAAACTTTAGATTATTTAATTCAAATTTTAAAGTGAGATAATCCTTACAAATTTAGGGAAAATTTTAGAATAGCACCCCCCTAGTTTGGGGTAAAACTTGGTATCAAATGAAAGAGGGAGTTCTCCCGATCACAAATATACATATTTTAAAGTGAGCAAACTTATAATTTAAAAATTATTTGTTGTTAAAGTTTGCAAATTTAGCAAATTTCTATACCACTTTAAATTACAATTTACATATCTTTCAAAACCTTAATCCACATACATATCTATATAAATTGGCAACGATAAACTTAAATTGCATTTTTGTATATTTCACATTTCATTTTTGCATTGTTTTTACTTATTATAAATGTTTTTTTTAAATCAATCGCGCTTTTGTAGGAACATGTACATATATATATATATATATATATATTTTATTGATGACATTACAAAGCTGTGCTGCCACATAAACAAAAAAAAAACAAATATAAATATTACCTTACCACCTTTCAGTTAATAAAGAAAATATATATTTTTACTACTCATTTTGAGAAGTTGAAACACCCTTCCGCTTAGGCGGCCTTCGGCCGCGCTTATATAAAATAACCCTGGGCTACGCCATGCCAAGTCCGGATGTGTGGTATAACCGTGGCTACCGCCACGGCGATGTCCTTCTGCGTAGTACAATTAAATTGGAAAAAGTTGATGTTTTCATAAGCATGCATGCAAAATGGGCAATGGCAACAGTGCTTATCTGTAAACAATACACACACAAATATGTTATGTACATGTACAGAGACGCACACATTGATTCGTACGGGCTTGAGGGTTCGGTCAAGCTTGTTTCGTACGACCAACGTCCGTACGTAAGGCACACGTCGGTGGGTAATTGCCGCTTAAGGTCGTAACCGTATCGTAGCCAACCAATTGGTTTTTGGTTTAAGCTGGAGTCATTGGTTGTCGTATCGCTGTATCCGTATCCCTAACGTAATCAGCTGTTTATCGTTACGACGGTAAACCAAAACCCAATTGGTTGGCTACGATACGGTTACGACCTTAGCGGCACCAATAATCGATTGCATTGATTCTCATAAGGTTGGTCGAATCAGCTGTTATAAGGTTACCGATAAAGCACCAATGTCTCCAGCTTTACCGTCGTAACGATAAACAGCTGATTACATTAGGGATACGACTACAGCGATACGACATACGGCACCAATGACCCCGGCTTAATGAAGGAATGATGTTCGGATTTTTTTCAAAATTTGCCCAAAATGCTGAATCACAAAAGGGAGTGTACTTAAGTACGAAAATGAAAATAAGTAGTTAGGTTTTGTTCCTTTTTAACAAAGATTTTCAGTTTAAAAATGTAATATACAAACCAATGTTCACTCTATTACTTTTGTAGCAGAAGATTTTCATTTTAAAAATGTAGTATATAAAGCAATGTTCATTATATTACTCATTTTATCTATGGGGCTTCACATATACTTTATAATAACATGAATTTTATTTTTACGGTTTATTCCTCAATGAAAATAAATGAAACACGGTTTAAACGGTTTTATTTAGGTTAACTTGACAGTTTGGCTGGTTGGATGGCTAGCACGAATTTTGTTATTGAAATTTAAGTAACTTCCCGTAAGTTACAAGCCTGAAACTTGGAATATAGTTCAGAACCCGATGACAATTCAATAATAAGAAAAAAATGCCGCTAGGTGGCGCAAGGATCGGAATATTCACAAAAATCGTATTTGTGGTCCGATTTTGCTCATATTTGGAACACATAATACATGGCGGCCAACGTGGTGTGATGGTAGCGTGCTAAGCCTACCATACCGAATGCCCTGGGTTCCCGTCCCGGGCAAAGCAACATCAAAATTTTAGAAATAAGATTTTTCATTAGAAGACAATTTTTCTAAGCGGGGTCGCCCCTCGACAGTGTTTGGCAAGCACTCCGAGTGTATTTCTGCCATGAAAAACTCTCAGTGAAAACTCATCTGTCTCGCAGATGCCGTTCGGAGTCCGCATAAAACACGTAGGTCCCGTCACGCCAATTTGTAGGAAAAATTAAAAAAAATAAGCACGACGCAAATTGGAAGAGAAGCTCGGCCTAAAATCTCTTCGGAAGTTATCGCGCCTTACATTTATTTATTTTTAGTTTTTAATACATACAAGAATAGAAATCGACCTATGAAAAAAATCGCCGGTAGGTGGCGCAAGTATCGAGATATTCATAAAAATCGTACTTATAATCCGATTTGCCTCATATTTGGAACACATAATACATACAAGAATAGCTATGAAAAAAAATCGCCGCTAGGTGGCGGAAGGATCGAGATATTCACAAAAGTCGTATTTGTGGTCCGATTTGGCTCATATTTGGAACACATAATAAATACAAGAGTAGAAAGGGACACATAATACATATAAGAATAGAAAGCGACGTATGAAAAAATCGGCGCTAGGTGGCGCAAAGTTCGAGATATTCAAAAAAATCGTATTTGTGCTCCGATTTGGTCCATATTTGGAACACATAATGCATACAAGATAGGTGGCGCAAAGTTCGAGATATTCTAAAAAGTCGTATTAGGAACACATACATGAATAGAAAGCGACCTATGATGTCCAATTTGGCTCATATTTGGAACAAATATTACATGCAGTCCGGTAGAAGTGACATCAAAATATTTTGGAGTTGGAGGAGGGAGCATACGTGGCGCAGAGTCAAAAAAAGTCTTTGGAAGGATTATGTATTGAGGACTTAGATTGTAACAAATTGTCAGGAAAGAGTCCTTGTAATAATAAGTCACTAAAATGAGCTAAATAGAATGAGAAATAATAGGCAATTAAATAAAGACTAAAAACTTGAAAATAAAATAATAAAAACAAAACTTTTGAGTTAAACGGTTTTATTGAAAACAATATTTATATGACATAATAATAATACTAAAAGCTAGAAAATAATTAGGTAGGTCCTAGGTACTAGTCATCACACTCCTCATCAATCTAGGGCGTTGATCAGACAATTAAATAAAAGCGTTGGACGCGTAAAATTTCTATTGATAATCATATATAAGTCCAACTGAACCCTAATCAGGTTTTGCTATGCCTCACATTTTTAGAAATTTCACGCGCCCAACGCTTTTATTTAATTGTCTGATCAACGCCCTAGATTGATGAGGAGTGTGATGGCTAGTACCTAGGACCTACCAAATTATTTTATACCTTTTAGTATTATTATTACTTCATATAAGTATTGTTTTCAATAAAACCGTTTAACGTAAAAAACTGTTTTTTATTATTTTATTTACATCTTAATTTATGTTAAAAAATAACTCTGTCTTAAAAATAGCAGAACTAAAAACTCAATGTCATACTACTTTTATATAATAAAAATGATTTTATGCATGTAAGCATTTTATGCCTATTCATTATCGGCACGATTCTGAGCGTTACCGGTAATATAGTACCCAGAGCATTATGTAACCGAAAATCGTTACCAGTTCTTTTATTCGCGATTCTGGCCAAAGTGGTAACGCTGTCATCACCGAAAAACTCATCAATGTCTGTGGTGAAGTTTAAAAGTTGGTTTTCTTCGCTTTACCCATGGCGGAACGATACAAAGTGGCAGCATGCGACAGCTGAATATAAAATGTTTTTATTTGATTTGGTACATCAACTTCAGGCGCAGTACGATTTTGACATTTGTCCATCGAGTTTACAAAAACAAAGTACATGGAATTTGTATTTATATTTGTAGGTATGTCACCATGCTGCCACCTTGTATTGTTCCGCCATGGCTTTACCGAAAATGTGTCACTCGTAGATACGAGGTTAACGAATAAACGAGACGATGTGTATATATATCTATACATACATGCATAAGTTTTGACATAGCTATATAGTATTAAGGGCCCATTACTGATACTTAGCATAGACTTGACTTGGCTTGAGAACTGTCACTTACAGTTCTGTTAAATGAACATTGCATGTTACTGATTACTCAAAACTTAGCAACACCTAACTTGACTTAGAAGTCTGTTGAATTTTGATTTTCTATGTAAGTTCTAAGTGACGTTTACATTTTGAGATGCCATTTGTTTGTTTCCATTTCATTTTGACATTTTGTCATACAAATTGACATTTATTTAAAAATAAATTTCAACGCTGATTATGATGTCAGGTTGTATGCGCCAAGTGGAGTATAATCGTGGCTAAGTTGCCAAGTTTACGCCAAGTCAAGTCAAGTCTATGCTAAGTATCAGTAATGGGGGCTTTATTATTATTATGTATTTAGGCTTAAAATGAATTTTAAGACTAACAAAAGAGAGCACTAGCTGCTATGGCTATCAGCTCTAGCTATATAGTAGTTTATTCTGTGAAAATACATAATTTAAACAAATATATAATGTATAGCAGGAGGCAACGCTTTTTTATGCTCAGTTGAGCAGAGCTCACAGAGTATATTTTGATTGGATAACGGTTGGTTGTACAGGTATAAAGCAATAGAGATAGATATAGACTTCCATATATCAAAATCATCAGGATCGAAAAAAAATTGATTAAGCCATGTCCGTCCGTCCGCCCGTCCGTCCGTTAACACGATAACTTGAGTAAATTTTGTGGTATCTTGATGAAATTTGTTATGTAGGTTCCTGAGCACACATCTCAGATGGCTATTTAAAATGAACGATGTCGGACTATAACCACGCCTACTTTTTCGATATCGAAAATTTCGAAAAACCGAAAAAGTGTAACAATTCATTACCAAAGAAAGATAAAGCGATGAAACTTGGTAGGTGAGCTGAACTTATGACGAAGAAAAGGAAATTTGTAAAATTTTGGACAATGGGCGTGGCACCACCCACTTTTAAAAGAAGGTAATTTAAAACTTTTGCAAGCTGTAATTTGACAGTCGTTGAAGATATCATGATGAAATTTGGCAGGAATGTTACTCCTATTACTATATGTATGCTTAATAAAAATTTGCAAAATCGGAGAAGGACCACGCCCACTTTAAAAAATTTTTTTTTTTAAGTAAAATTTTAACAAAAAATTTAATATCTTTACAGTATATAAGTAAATTATGTCAACATTCAACTCTAGTAATGATATGGTGCAACAAAATACATAAAATAAAGAAAATTTCAAAATGGGCGTGGCTCCGCCCTTTTTCATTTAGTTTGTCTAGGATACTTTTAATGCCATAAGTCGGGCAAAAATTTCCCAATCCTTTTGAAATTTGGTAGGGGCATAGATTTTATTACGTTTACTGTTTTCTGTGAAAATGGGCGAAATCGGTTGAAGCCACGCCCAGTTTTTATACACAGTCGTCCGTCTGTCCTTCCGCATGGCAGTTAACACGATAACTTGAGCAAAAATCGGCATATCTTTACAGAACTTAGTTTACGTACTTATCGGAACTCACTTTATCTTGATATAAAAAATGAACGAAGTCCGACTATGACCACGCCCACTTTTTCGATATCGAAAATTACGAAAAATGAAAAAAATGCCATAATTCTATACCAAATACGAAAAAAGGGATGAAACATGGTAATTGGATTGGTTTATTGACGCGAAATATAACTTTAGAAAAAACTGTAAAATGGTTGTGACACCTACCATATTAAGTAGAAGAAAATGAAAAAGTTCTGCAGGGCGAAATAAAACACCCTTGAAATCTTGGCAGGTATTACATATATAAATAAATTAGCGGTATCCAACAGATGATGTTCTGGGTCACCCTGGTCCACATTTTGGTCGATATCTGGAAAACGACTTCACATATACAACTACCACCACTCCCTTTTAAACCTCTCATTAATACTTTTAATTTGATACCAATATCGTACAAACACATTCTAGAGTCACCCCTGGTCCACCTTTATGGCGATATCTCGAAAAGGCGTCCACCTATAGAAATAAGCCCCACGCCTTTTTAAAATACTCATTAACACCTTTCATTTGATACCCATATTGCACAAACGCATTCTAGAGTCACCCCTGGTCCACCTTTATGGCGATATCTCGAAAAGGCGACCACCAATACAATTACCACCACTCCCTTTTAAAACCCTCATTAATACCTTTAATTTGATACCCATATCGTACAAACAAATTCTGGGGTCACCCCTGGTCCACCTTTATGGCGATATCTCGAAACGGCGTCCACCTATGGAACTAAGGGTCACTCCCTTTTAAAACACTCATTAACACCTTTCTTTTGATATCCATATTGTACAAACAAATTCTAGGGTCACCCCTGGTCCACCTTTATGGAGATATCTCGAAACGGCGTCCACTATGGAACTAAGGATTACTCCCTTTTAAAATACTCATTAACACCTTTCATTTGATACCCATATCGTACAAACAAATTCTAGAGTCAACCCTGATCCACCTTTATGGCGATATCCCTAAATGCCGTCCACCTATAGAACTATGACCCACTCCCTCATAAAATACTCTTTAATGCCTTTCATTTGATACACATCCCTACAAGACGGAGGTAACCAGTTCACCCACACATTCAAAGCTTTTTTCGCTCTCCACTAACACATCGACGTTTCATGCTGTCATCGAAATGACAGTTCATTAATTATTCCGGAAAAATTGAAACGCAAAAAAAATATAAATTGTTTACAACGAAAAATATCTTGTGCTTTTAGTTGTGACATGTGACGGAAATTAAAAATTTTGTTGCAGAGAACACCTTTTTGCGTTGGCGCCCTTCGCCCAAAATAACATTAAGTTAATTTGAGTTGTGACATGTGACGGAAATTAAGAATATTGCTGCAGAGACCATCTTTTTGCGTTGGCGGCCTTCGCCCAAAATAATATTAAGGGTAAAGTTTTACAAGACGGTACACCACCTAATTTAAAAATATCAAATAATAATAAAAACGGAGCTCGAAGCGCGCCTTTTGATTCCACGTTTGATAATTTTTGATAAAAATTGGGTGGTGCACCGCATTTTAAATCGTTACCATATTAAGTTGTATAGAATCGACGGGATGGCCTACAAGGTTTTATGTCAACTAAATCGCTCCCGATATGGTCAGGCTAGTACCTTAATGGTTCCCGGAACGTACCCGATCTGCATCCGGCAAAGGACCACCAAAGTTCATAACGGGGAGTGTCCTTATCGCTACAACAACAACAACATTATTTACTTTCTGATTTTCATTCATACGTATGTGCATTTTTAAATAATAAAAAAAATGTTATATTATTCTAATAGATAGCGTCTCCGCCGGGTTGCGATTCAGCTCAGAATATGCCAAAATCAAAGGAAATCTACAAAAACAAGGTACTTTACAAGCAACATGCTTTGGAATACGGTACCAAACTGGTTGGATGTATTTCCCTAAAAAAGGCTGGAACTACGCATCTTGGTTTGCCAGTATTTGCTTCGGTAATTTATATTGATTTGTAGTGATTAAAAATTGCAATAGTAGATAATGTAATGTGAATTAAAATTGAATAGGTAGCCGGAGCAAAAAAGGCAACTGATCGGCCTGCAACTGTTATTTATGTGGTGCCACCGGGAGCTGTTGCTGCTATCCTAGAAGCAGAAATGTCTTTGATTTTTTGCATCACCAAAGTTGTGCCATAACATGATAGGGTTCGCGTTAAGCACGCTCTCTTAAGGCAAAAAAAATCGCATCTAGTCAGGCCCGATTGTCCAGGAATCATCGCACCAGAAAGGGTAAGTAAATTGGCTACCATATTAAATATATAAGCAACATGTATGAATTTTTTAGTTATAATTTGTCATGCTTTTGTTGATAATCAACTGAAGAATGCAAATACGACAGAGTTCGAAGTTCATGTGAAAACCAATTAATTTTTTTAATTAGCATTTGAAGAGAAAAATACATATGTATGTATGCATAGAACTGCATAGAAGGGTAGGAAAAATGAATTATTATCAGTAGATTTGCAAGATTTTTGTCATTTCCCCTGCATCGCAGTTGTCATTACATTGCGTTAAGAGAGGACATCAACACCTTACTACCCACAGCCAGTTAAAATTAGCATTCCATGGAGAATGGTGCATTTTAGCAGACTATCGCATTGCCGGCATTATTAATATTCAATCCCTAGAAGGTTTAATGTAGTCATATCAATAGTTCCCGAGATGGTGGGGCTAGTACCACAATGGTGCTTGTTACCCGAACGTAGATAGATAGATCATTTATTGAGGATTGCACAGTGACTTGCACATCTCCTTCACAGCACCTCATCCTAGCCGACTTCCTTGATGAACCCCAGCAGTGTTCTTTGCTTGAGGGATTAAATGTGGGAATGCTCTGGCCATGGTGAGCCCATAAACTTAGCCCTACGTCTTGAAATTGCGCCGCAATCTAGAAGGATATGGTCCACCGTCTGCTGATCCATCACAAAATCGGTATGTGTTGTTCGATACTATACCCAGCTTTTGCATGTGACTGTTCAGTCTACAGTGTCTTGTAAGAATAGCCGTTGGGGTTCTTAGGTTATCTTTTTGAGAGGCCTATTAATGCCCTATATTGAGTTGTCCTGTAACCCCCTAACAGTAACTTAGATTGACTCAGGCCTGGCATATTGCGCCAGTGTTCTTCCCTATTTCCCTTTCTTCTACTAATAGATGCCCCTGTGGGCCAACTGGCAGGAACGGCTCGGGATCGATGGGTCATGCAGTTGCTGCCTCTCTTACCGTGTTGTCCCCTGTTGTTGTTGTAGTAGCAGTGCTTCGCCCCATCCAATAGGTGCGACCGATCACAAATTGTCATCAATGTCCTCTAACGGGAATCCAAAGAAACTTTCTGTTTCAACAGGGGTGGGCCATAATGAGAGGAGTGTTAGAGGCGTTGGTTGCACAATACAGTTAAAGAGATGGTTGGTGACATGTGGGGACACATTACAAGCAGGACAATGTTTTGTATGTCGGGGTTGATTGTGGATAGGTAAGAGTTTAACCTGTTACGTTATCCAGCTCGAAGTTGGGCTAGAGTGACTACTCTCGTTTCCCTAGGGAGAGTGCGTTCCTCCTCTGCTAGTTTTGTTCTTTGAGTACAGGAATCACCGGCATAGAGGTCCGACGCCTGTTTGTGGAGTTCACTGAAGACATGCTTGTGTTTTTTAGCTTCAAACGGCTGTGTTCTCAGGTGCCGTATTTCCTCATAATGTAATGAGGCCGTGAACAACAAGAGCCACAAAAGATTTATAAAAGTTACGAGGACGCTGGATTTGGGAATCTAGCCCAGAGCAACCTGTCCGATGCAACCATCCCTTGCACGTGAAACACTGACAAGAGTATTTATTTTTTTAATTTAATTTATTTATTATTACGGCTGTTTAGGCCCAAAACTACTAAGTACAATTCATTGTTATAATCACTTATTTCTATTGAATATGCTGTTGGAATGCCATGTGATTCCGATCAGCATATTTACTAGCGTGACAGGGACGAGTCTGGGAGCCACTCATTAAAGGAAGGTTGGAAAGGACGCGTTTCCAATCCTCCAGTGCTCCCAGCTTAAGGCAACAAAATTTGGAACTTATATTTTTCAATTATGTGTATTTTAAGCTTTCGGAATGTATTAGTCTCCGATCAATGAAGCTAAACATGTCTTTGGATGTTGGAAATTGAAAATAAGTGTATCCAATCACCCCTCAACTTTGTTTAGTAAAGACGCTGTCGGAATGCATGAAGATTCCGATTAGCACAGCTCAACATATAATGGGAGGTTGAAAAGGACGTGTTTCCAATCCCCCTTGCTCCAACTTTTATTTGGCCTTATTTTCGTTATTTTTGTTACACATTATATAATTTTATTGTTATATTTATGCTGTCGGAATGCGAATGATTCCGATCAGCAACAGTAAATACCAGCTGGAAATACCGAATTCCAGCGAAATTAGTTGTTGGAACTGTCTGGAGATACAGGTGGCGACCGATTTTCTTTTCCTTAGGGCCAGATGCATTGTATTTTGCTGCTACCATTATGACCATTCCCTTTTCGCGCTCCAGTATCGGTATATCATGTAAAAAAATAAAAGAAAAAAAAACTATCTTATTGGAATGGTTTTACAATGCTCCAATAAACTTTTTTTTAAAAGTATTGAAGTTATTACTACTTTTTATGTGATTAGGAAGTTCATTGAAATATTTCAGGCCCTTGTATATATGACCGTCCTAAAAAGATTCTTTTCCGGCAAACGCAGCAAACCCATTTCTCAGTACTGGGGTCAGGAGAAGGACCCGGATTGGGGTCGATACCTTCCCGGAAGAGGAGAGTATGGCGCAGACCCGCTGCAAGGATCTGCTGGGGGGTTGACAATTTGTGGGAGAGACGCAACAAATTAAACATGGAGTCCGCCTGCTCATTGCCCTCCACTCCCCTGTGGCCTAGGACCCAGGCCAACTGTACTACGTTGTGTGCTCCTAATTGATTCAGCTTTTCTACGCACTGAAGGACAAGTGCTGACTTTATTTCGAACGCCGCAAGTGCCTTTAGTGGAACCTGACTGCCTGACTGAGTATGGCAATTGTTTCTTTGGGGTATCAGCGCTGAAGGTTCAGCTTAGCGCACTAACTTATGGCGAATACTTCCGCTCGAAAATGCTCGGATGTGCTTTTAGAGTTACTGATATTTTGGTTCTGGGTCCGAAAACTCTGGCTCCAATCCCCTCTGGCGTCTTCGAGCCATCTATGTACCTTCCGATCTTGAGCCTAGTAATACATTGCACCCGCCTATACCTATACAGCCGTACCAAGAGACGGAGCAGCCCATTACATATTGGCACAACCGGAGCACTGCTGGACATCCATCCTATATGAAAGCTATGCATTCAAAAGTGTTTGTACCAGTGGCTGGTGCACACCGAACTGGACCAATGTATGCTATATTGAGGCCTTCACAAATACCAAGCTATGTTTATGTAAATAATGTTACTGCTAATGTCAATTTGCACGGTTGAGCACATACAGTACCTACGTTTATACAAGGTGGAACACCACACTACCTACATGGCGATGTAGCCACCGATCAGGTTGTTGTAAGAGATTAATTAAAATATGTTATTCATAAACACTGATTCTTATATTTTTATTATCATTAAACTGTAGACTAGACTCATGACGGGTATTCTTACTGGATACTGCCTTCTGGCGTCACATGCCTTTAAATTAGGCTTGGTCAGTGATAGCAGATGTAGGAAGTGCGAGTTGGAGGAGGAAACGATCGATTTCATTCTGTGCTCGTGCCCTGCGCTTGCCGGGCTAAGACTCCAGCTGACATATGTCAGATCTAGAAGCAGCAAGTGGCTTAAGTTCTAGGAAGCCGCTAACCCGCTGGAGCCATGAGAAGCGTGGGTGCACTTTGGGTGTCCCAAGACAAGTTCCGTACCTGCTCCGAATAATTTGATAGATAGATAGATTAGATAGGGATCTGTTCTAGGTCCAACTCTTTGGAATGCGGTGTATGGCGGGGTGCTACAAAACCACCTTCCCGGAGGCACGGAAATTGTCGGCTATATAGATGATATTGTCGTAGTAGCAGTGGCCAAGAAACTTGATCTGCTCCAAGCATTATGTAATGACGCCATGGGAAGAATAGAGGAATGGTTGACGAACACGGGGCTGGAGATGGCTAGCAATAAGACAGAAGTGGTTCTGATGAGCTCAAAGCGGACTGTGGATGAGTTGGTCCTAACCATAGGAGATTTTCAAATAAATTCAAAGCCCTCCTTGAAATATCTAGGAGTAATCATTGACTCAAAACTAACTTTTAGGGACCACTTCAGGGCGGTGGGGGACAAAGTTTCTAGAGTTAGTGGAACCCTAACGCGAATAATGCCCAACATCGGCGGCCCAAGCGAAACTACCCGTCAGCGATTATCCAACGTAACCAGCTCTATAATATTATATGCAGCACCAGTATGGCACAGATCTAAAATGGTCCACCAAAAAGATATACTAGCAGCCTACCGCATTACTGCTATACGAATAGCATGTGCTGTTCCGACGACGTGATCCATGTTTTATCCAGGAAAATCCCAGTAGATCTACTCTCAGGTGAAATGGCCGATCTGTATGGCATTGGATTCAGCCGACCATCTGAAGATGCTAAGAAAACCGCAAGGTCACGAACAATAGTTAGGTGGCAAGAACGGCGGGAAGATTCGAGAAAAGAGCGCTGAACCTTCATGCTAGTCCGGAATATAGCGGAATGGTACGAGCGAAAACACGGCAAACTAAATTACCATCTCACACAGATATTGAGCGGGCACGGTGGCTTGAAGGAATATCTACATAAGCGTGGGATAGAGGAGGATCCTTTCTGTCCAAGCTGTCCGTCCGAATTGGAAGGCGCAGAACATGTAATATTTCACTGCCCTCGTTTTCACGGCGAAAGACTGTCTGTAAACAGAGTTTTTGGAGAGAAATTAGGAATTTAGTTCCACGAATTTGCGTACAAATAGATTGTTGGATTGCTGTGAGCAAGATGGCCTTTATAGTAATGACGAAATTGATGATGCATGCCGAAAGGGAGCGTAGAGAAATGCGCATACGAAGTAGTGGCGACTAAATCGCCTTTGAAGTTACTTTACCAGGTCCTGATTCTAGTTATCTGAAATTTCTCTTGTGCCTTTGGAAAAGAGCTATGTGTGGAGCCCTATTTATGGAACACTTTTCGGCTTATATTAAAAACTTTTAATCTATTCTTACTGATATGAGTTTCTTTTTCATTCTAGGTAATTTGATTTTGACGATGTGAGGATAGAAATATCCCAAATATTCCAGCTGTGGCTGTAAGAACATACACTTGCTCAAATTAGAAGAAAACTGCACGGTTGAGCACATCCAGTATCTACGTTTATACAAGGAGGAACACCACACTACTTTCACGGGGATGTAGCCACCGATCACGTTGTTGTAAGAGCTTATTTTAAATATGTTATTCATAAACACTGATTCTAATATTTTGTTTTGGTTTTTACTTTAGAGTCAACCTGTTATATAAGCGATGTCAGCTATGCCTGTAACTTAAGCGCCTTCAGATGTAATAGTTACCGCGGATGCGGTCACAGGAGTAGTTCACTACGTGGGGATTACACTAATCAAGGACTTTCAATATCGGAAGGATTTCCAGCACTATAACACACCAACAATATGTGCAATCACCCGAATAAATTGTACAACAAACGTTAACACCACATCATCAGCCAGCAACAACAACAACAAACGCAACAAGTTGAAACTTCTAAACAATTAATGACTAGTGAACCACCAACATATCCGCAATATGCGCAAACATCAACACCAACATGTGTCGCCTACTTTGCAACACGGTGAAGATGGCCAAGGCCATTCTGATTCTAATACTGATAAAGGCGAACCATTGGCAAATTTAAAAACTCAAACAGACCACGAAAAATGTTGATGATGGTATTAATTCTAGTACGGATAGTAAAGAATTTAAACCTAGGAAAAAAGGTAAACTTGATAAAAACTTAACCGAAGATGACAATGTTTCTAATTCTAATACTAAGGAAGATGAACCTTTGATAAATATGAAGCTTAAAACAGAGTTATCAAAAAATGACGATGATGATAATGATGTTGATGCAAAGTCCAATGTTGAAAATGATGAAAATTATGAAACAGAATCTGAAAATAGTATGAGTGTGGATTATAACCTGAAGCAAAACTGTCATATCCTGTACGGCCAGAATTAGATGTTAAGAAAAGAGCCTACATAAAGAGGCTCAGTATATTTATGGAAAATTTATCATGAGACAATGCCCAATGTATGTATTTCAATTAAATTCAGCACATTGTTGGAAAAAGCATCTAAACTTTATGCATCGTGTAGAGAAACCAGAACATTTACAATTTAAATATAACGAACGTGGTGCAAAATGTAAATTTTGTGTTATTCAAGCAGCTACACCAAGCTTCAACAAATTATTGGACCATGAGATTTCTCATATGCCTAATAGTCATTATTTAAAATGTAAATTATGCGATTGGAAGACGAAAATACATTCAAGTATGAATTTTTATTTACGTGTACAACACGCTGAAACAATTGATGTAACAACGAAAAGTTTAGAATTGAATGTTTGTCCATATTGTAATCACAATGGTATTTACGCAAACACTTAATACATCTTTTCTATGTTTAGAATGTGGTGAATAATTTAGAACAAATACAAATTTACGTGTACACCACAAGATTTGAACGGAAATATCTTGAGGGTATGGTTACACCTATGTGGCATCTACAAGATATTTATAATTACTAGTATGGAATGAATCCGGATATGGAAGAAAACGGAGGTGACGAATCACCATGCTTCTTTGGATTCTGGTGATACTCCTGACATGCTTCCTAATTTCCCTACGTCTGATGTTACTATACCTACCAAACTAATATGACTGCAAACTGATGAGCAACACTACCAGCGCAGGAAAAATAAGAACTTCAAAACAAGGTTTCGGAAAGGGCACGACTATGAATAGACGTTAATGTATTTATATAGTTTATAAATATAAAAATTCACATATGTAAAGTTCGCTAGATTAATAAGGCAATAATTTAAATTCTAAAAAAACATTGTATATATGAATAATTTATAATTAAATATTATCTGAACATAAAGGACGCGTTTCATTCATAGAAAAAGCGATTTGACAGAAGGTAACCGATACGGGTAACCGATAGACCAGTTACCCGTATTGTTGTTGTTGCATATGTTTTGGTTAGCGATAACGAAAACATAACTGATGAAGTAACTTAAAAATGTAAATAACATCGAGCGAGAAGGAATGTCGAAAACACAATAGGTAAGAGCGAGAAAGAGAGTCACACGTACACTATTTTGAGAGAGCACATGCGTTACCTTTTTCACGACAGCAATGTAAAAGTCATTAAGACGATAATTGGTGAACAAGTTATTGATGACGATTAAGTAATCGATTAGGGAACGGGTACCTGTCTTGTAGGGATGTCATACAAACACATTCCAGGGTTTCCCTCGGTTCATTTTCCTACATGGTTATTTTCCCTTATGTTGTCACCATAGCTCTCAACTGAGTATGTAATGTTCGGTTACACACGAACTTAACCTTCCTTACTTGTTACTATTATCTTTACTTATTTGCGCTTACAATTCTTTATTTTTGCCTTTTTCTAAACAACAGCTGTTGTGTGGTTATTTCGATGTAACCACCTACTTTTGTGGGTAAAAAATTAACCGGCTACTTTCGCGGGTAGAATACCAAAAGTGTGTAAAAGTTTCCACATGATTTCGTTACCGAGGTGAAGAATGTTGTTACCACACTAGAATCGGTGCGTATATCTCAACTTTCTCGCTATATAAGGTAACAATTCCAGGGGCAGTTTTCACCATCTTCGGTTAACGCTAACAAGCAATTTATTTGAATGAAATCGTTCAGTGATTTGTGAAATAAAGTGTTACTTTGAAATAAAGCACGTCAAAATTTTCCCTGTCACAGATCGAAAATTTATTGAGAATTGCACTGCGAACATTATGGTATACAAACAATTCGGCAAGTTACTAGAGTATCGTATTTGCTGTAAAAAGCAAAAATTGTAGAATGTTTCAGTGGTTTCCTATATAAAATTTAAATAAAGGAGACACTTGGCTTTAGTTAGGTTTTAGTAAGGAACGGTTAAAAAATTTGCCTTGTGGCAAACTCAATAAATCGTAAATGAAACTAAGCAATTGT
Organism: Eurosta solidaginis; assembly: GCF_040869045.1. Taxonomy (NCBI): domain Eukaryota; kingdom Metazoa; phylum Arthropoda; class Insecta; order Diptera; family Tephritidae; genus Eurosta; species Eurosta solidaginis. The sequence goes on from NC_090319.1 coordinate 259,134,716, forward strand.
GTTAATGCTATTTTTATAGATGCTTACATTTTCCCTAACAGTTTAAACTTCATACCAGAGCCTAGATTCAAAATATTAAACCACTAAACAAAGTCTTATTCTGATAAGTCCGTTGTTTCATCGAAAATTAATGACAATGTGTTTGCCCGAACATTTAATAAATAAAAATAAATGTAAGGCGCGATAACCTCCGAAGAGATCTAAGGCCGAGCTTCTCTTCCAATTTGCGTCGTGCTCCTCTTGATTTTTCCCTACAAATTGGCCGGACGGGACCTACATGTTTTATGCCGACTCCGAACGGCATCTGCAGATGAGTTTTCACTGAGAGCTTTTCATGGCAGAAATACAATCGGAGCGCTTGCCAGACACTGCCGAGGGGCGACTCCGCTTAGAAAAATTTTCTTCTAATTGAAAAATCTTATTTCTAAAATTTTGATGTTGCTTTGCCCGGGAGTTGAACCCAGGGCATACGGTGTGATAGGCGGAGCACGCTACCATCACACCACGGTGGCCGAACATTTAATGCCTCGCCTAATTTGTCTCCCAGGCGAAATGTCATTGTTCTGCTACATTTTATTGACAGAGGAATTTTCGTGGTAAGAATTCCATTGTAGTAAATTGAAAATTATATGTGGGTAATAGATTTGCGGCAAATTTTTTTTAGCTTTTTTTGAATTTTTGTTTCAGTGGAAAAGAAATAAAAGTACCAAAACCGTGCCGAAAAAAACAAAATTGAGAAAAACGAACCAGCGGACCATATAGGGTGGAAGGGAACATGTTTGGTCCAAATGGACTGAAGTGGCAACCGTGTTCTCAAATGCAAGCTTCCACATCAAATTCATGTACATATAAGTACTTCGACACTACGAAATACATTGTCGCGCTGTGAGGCAAAGTATTGATGCATAAAAGCATCTAGACTACCACAATACCACAGGTTAAGTATAAAATTTCACAAAAATAATAAGTTTTTTCGAAATATCACACAGAATATCTGCAGTCATTGTTTACGAATTTAGAAACAATGAGAATGGCAAATACGAAAGTGTATGAAATGTAACCCTGCAAAAATTGTTGGATTATGTGGTCCATTTTCTTCACGTTGGAGTACTCTAACAATAATCCTTTGCAATGCGTTTGCGGACCACCATCAGCCGATCATTGCTCGGTTTTTAACGACCGTGATCATGGCGGAACGATACAAGGTGGCAGCATGGTGACATACCTACAAACATAAATAAAAGTTCCTTGTGCTTTGTTTTTGTAAATTCGATGGACAAATGTCAAAATCGTACGGCACTGAAGTTGATGTATCAAATCAAATAAAAAAAGTTCATAATCAGCTGTCCCATGCTGCCACCTTGTATCGTTCCGCCATGACCGTGATCACGACACGATGACGATCGAACAGAGTTGCCAAAAGTAAAATATTGCATACAAATAACTGATAATAAAATTTTACTATGGCAACTCTGATAAAATGCAACCGCGCACTGGTTTTATGTATACATCCCTGCAAAAATTGTTGGATTACGTGTTCCATTTTCTTCATGTTGGAGTACTCTAACAATACTCCTTTGCAATGCGTTTGCGGACCACCATCAGCCGATCATTGCTTGTTTTTTAACGACCGTGATCACAACACGATGACGATCGAACAGAGTTGCCAAAAGTAAAATATTGCATACAAATAACTGATAATAAAATTTTACTGTGGCAACTCTGATAAAATGCGCACTGGTTTTATGCATACATACTATAGTATAGAGAAATATTAGTTTCTTTATTCACGCAAATGCTAAATAACAAAAGAATATTCGTAGTAAAATATATAAAAGTTGTATTGCCCCTCTTCATTTACTTTCATTTTAAATTAAATTCACTCCGATAATTCTTTCCGACGCAATTCCTCTTTAGTACTTTGGCATATGATCCTCTGTGTGTGTTCCATGGAGTACTACAGTGAAAGTACTTTGGAAAGTACTCCCACGTATGTACTCTATGGAATACTCACAAAGAAAGCGAGAGAGGGATCACCTACTCCTCTCCTAGGACATCGCAATGTTAATTGGAGCAAATTTTTTGTATGAATACAGATTAGTTTTGGAACACTCCTATACTCCTAAAGGAGTATTCCTTACACTATTTATGGAGTACTCGCGTTTTTTGAAGGGAATGTGTATTGCACATGGTTGTATTTATATGCACGAAAATGCATGAAATTGTTAAAATAAAGTTGAAAAAAAAAATGATAAAAACTTTAATATAAATAAAAAGATTCTTTTAATAACAACAAAAACGTCTTATATATTCTATATATACATCAATTGGTAAAGCATATATGACACTACTTTGTTTTCTTGTATTTTTTGTTTGAAAAACTAACTTTAACCTATCGAAAGTCAAAATACAAAAACAATTCGGCAGTAAGCTGAAGAGGGACAAATATGCGCTCAAAATTAACTGGGTTGACGTTTAATTGTAAACTGAACGAAACTCAAATTGAAAAAATAATTATTACAAAAAGGAAAAATAATTTTAAATACAATTTAAAAACAGGAAAAATGGAATTAAGGTGGGAAGACAATTACGTCTACCATATTATTAATAAAGTTCAAAACGCGGAATTTATTTGGAACCACACGCTTCCTGCATATAAACTGAAATACAAAAAGCAACAATTTTGGATTGAGCTGGTGAAGGAAATGAATTCAATATTCACTCCCAATGTACCATTCCAATACGGTGAGGTTTCAAGATCAATTTTAATATCGAGGAATACATAAGATTAATATTTGATAAGATATGGTTTAGTCCACTGTATATTGTATTTACTTCCCCAATATTCAGATGAAGTTACGCATAAGTGGTGCAATTTAAAATCGTACTTTAGTACAGAGAAGCAGCGGATAGAGAATGCAAGACGAAGTGGAGCAAGCGTTGATGAGAAGAGTCCATGGAAATTGTATGGCTCCTTGAAATTCCTGGTCGTCGTGAGCCAGCATACACCTTCGGTGAATAATTTCAATAAAAGAAGTTTGGAGGTAATGCATTTTTCTTTTCTCTATTGTTGTATAGAAGTTTGAGTAGAGTAGAGTAGAGCCCAATGTAGATCCAATCCATATGAGTTTACTCCCCGCGGTAGAGCCTGTCACAAGAGACGACTAAATCTCGTACATGGGAGTAAGTAACCGCTGTTCGGCTTTTTGATATCCTCATGAAGGCATTCAAAAAGCACAATGGAGCATACAAAATAATAGTAATGTCCTCTGGTAAATCTACAATCGCCCATATCTTCAAATCCACCAGAGCCATATTTCAGAGCGGAGCTTCCCAAGGCAGCCGGTTCTATGCACCGGAGCAACTCGGGATTTTTCCCGACCAGGGGCTATCATTTTAGTGTAACCCCATTTAATTTGTTGCGGGAAAATAATCTTTTTAGGACGGTCACACTCTTGTCAGTGTTTCAGTGTGTCACGTGCAAGGGATGGTTGCATCGGACATGTTGTTCTGGGCTGGACCCCAAAACCCGACGTCCTTGTAACTTTTATAAATCTTTTGTGGCTCCTTACTGTTCACATCCAAGGGCGTCCCGTAGTCTGCGCCTAAATCACTACCGGGACGACCCCTCTTAGAAAAACTTTCTTCGATCTGGAAGAACTTGTTTCTTACATTTTGATGTTCATTTGCCCGATGCCTGAACCCAGGGCGATGCTGATGGTTGGCTAACCAAATATTCGCTCCGGTTTCCGGAGTGATATCGGTCGAAACCACCTTCGCTAGCTGGTTTTACGCGCTTTGGTAGCGGAATTATCGTTGCCTATTGGAATGGGGTAGGACTTCAGTGACAAATTGAAAACGTGCAGTTTACTCCCTCATCGCCAAGGTGTCGTCATGGCTATACCATCTGGGATTATTGACTTGGTGGCTTGGCCTTTTTAATGCCTTCCTTAACCTCGGTTGAGATTCCATATATGAGGGTCCTGGCCCTTATCGTGATGAGCTCGGCCGTGAAATGAACAAAAATGTTCTCGGGAATCATATAATGTCGCCATTTGGGTGTTTAGTCGCCTATTAAAACAGGCATACCTACCGCGCCTATATTCTTAGCCCTCTAACCCCCTTCTTGTTTGCTTCGCGTCTCCGATATGGTTACCGAGCTTAGAAGAAAAATACACCAGAGGAAACTGCAGGTCTGTCGAAACGCCGCTCTCAGAACTGTCATGGGATATCTTATATTACTGTAACATCATCCACACAGTAAGGCGACACATCACACCAACCTTCTTTTCAATTACAATGAGAAACCAACGCCTTTAAAACCCCTCTCATTATGGTCCTCTGTTGACACAGCAAGTTTCTTTCGACCCCCGTTAGAGGACATTGATGACAATTTGTGATTGGTCGCACCTATTGGGTGGGGCGAAGCTCTGCTACAACAACAATAGAGCAGATGATGATTTATAACTTTAACTATCATATCGCGTCTTGCATATAAATAACTTTAAATATTTTTTAGGTTCTCAGACAAGAAAACAAAGATGATCTCGACGACTGCATTGAATTCTTAGATGAAGATATCGACGCGGAACAGTTCAACTCTGCTAGCCAGCCATTAGAAGCCATCGGCGCTACCGATGCAAATAGTTCTAAAATAGTTTCCGATGTAGTCCTTTCACCATTAGGTACCAATGAAGATAGTGTTCAATTTATATAAAAACAATCAAATAAGCAAATAATAAAAAAGAAAATGATGCAAATGACAACGCTTCTGCTTTAATCGCAGCATCCCAAAATTTAACTAATGCTTATTGTGCTGCATCCAAAAATGAAAAAGCAAACAGTTTTGCCACATACATTGCTGATGAAATATCTAAACTCGCTGTTGATCTTCAGCTATCAGCTAGAAAAGATATGCATAATATTTTGATAAATTTGCAAATGGAGCAGCTAAATCGGAACGGCCAATCCGACTAGTATATACTATTTGCGCGTTTACCTTTTTATTTAACACTGTATGAACTTTAACTATGTACATATAAAATTTTTCATATTAGTTTGCTACTGAAAATATAATTAGAGAAGTTTTTGGATGCTTCCACGATGGCAAAAGCTCTTTCAAACCGCAATATATATATATTCTTCTTTTTTTTAGTAGTGTGCATCTAAATTGATTATTCTGCTTTACTGTACTTGAAGCATGGTTTGGCACAGTGTACAATAATTAAAATTTAGTTGTAATATATAAATATACCATGTCAATAAATACAATTTAAATTAAGTTTTTCTTTGCTTTATTCCATAACTAGCCTTTACCCGCGGCCCCGTCCGCAAGGAGAAAATGAGATATATGGGCTATTCACGTTAGCCTGCTTATCAAGTTATCTGCTTAAAAATTTTTTTCTGTCTAATGCATTTTATTTTTGTAATTTAGCAAAAAAAGAACTAAATGAGCTGATAACCTGATAGGATCCCAAAATGATCCCGAAATTATCCAGAAAAAGCCACGAAATGATCCCGACGCTATCGCGGACGGATCTCTTAAAATGACTCCTATGGCATCCTGTACGGATCCAGAAATGACCTCGAAAGGGTCCCCAAATTATCCCGTATTAGTCGAGAAAAAGTCGTGAAATGACCCCGACGAGATCCCGGTCGAATCCGGAAACCCCTCCAGAAATGATGCCGGAAGGGACATCAAATGTTCCAGAAAAGGTCCTGAAATTACTACGACGGGATCCCGAAAACCATTCACAAATGAGGTCGGAAAGGACCCTAAATGATCCAAAAAAAGTCGCGAAATGACCCCGACGGGATCCCGGACGGATCCCGAAAACTATCCAGAAATGATACCGGATAGGTCCTCAAATGATCCCGTAATAGTCCCAAAATGGCCTTGACGGGATCCCGCACGGATTCCGAAAACCATCCAGAAATGATGCTGGAAGGGTCCCCAAATGATCGCGAAATAGTACCGAAATTATCCCGGACGGATCCCGAAAACTATCCAGAAATGATACCGGATAGGTCCTCAAATGATCCCGTAATAGTCCCAAAATGACCTTGACGGGATCCCGCACGGATTCCGAAAACCATCCAGAAATGATCCCGGAAGGATCTCTGACCCTAACGGAATTACAAATAAGGTGAAGCTAATTATAAAACCATGTTAATAAGGCAGCAGGCGCATTGGAGCGATGAAAAGTTACAAAGAAACATACAGGTAAAGCTAAAGTTAAAAAAGTGTGCTAATAAAAACAATTGAAGGAGGGTGGATGGCGGAAGGAGACGGAGAACACCACCGATCGTTTTTCCAAAATTGTTTAGTTCTGATCTGTATGAGCCAGATACCAAAAACTATTGATTTAGAACATTTATATTGAGTTATAACAATTTATAGATTTTGCTCCAGAGGGGGTGAGGGGAAAGGGGGTGAGAAGATGGAGGGTGTCACTGCTCACTTTATAAGCCCTCGACTTATTTGACCTATTGAGTTTGTAATATTGATGGTCAGTAAAGGTAAAGTCATAATGTGTAAAAATTATTAAAAAGTAATTTTTCGAAGGGGTCGTGGGACCCCCACCCAATTTCCATGTTCGAAAAAAATTTCGCTAGTAGACTGTTGTCTGTGTGCCAAATTTCATCAAAATCCGTGTAGTCGTTCTGGCGTAATTCAGTCACAAAGATGAAAAAATATAATAATTAAAATTTAACTGCACCTAGGTGGCGGGGACCTCCCTCTTTTTAAAAATATATAGCTAGTAGATACTTCTAGACTATTGGCTATATTTGTGCCAAATTTCAGCCAAATCCGTCCAGCCGTTCTTACGTGATTGAGGCACAAAGACAAACGTCTGGACATACAAACATCCAAACATCTAAACATCCAAACATCCAAACTTTGCCATTTATAATATATAGCCTTTACCCGCGGCCCCGTCCGCAAGGAGAAAATGAAATATGTGGGCTATTCACGTTAGCCTGCTTATAAAGTTATCTGTTTAAAATTTTTTTTCTGTCTAATGCATTTTATTTTTGTAATTGAGTAAAAAAAAGAACTTTATGAGCTGATAACCTGATAGTATCCCAAAATGATAACGAAATTATCCAGAAAAAGCCACGAAATGACCCCGACGCTATCGCGGACGGATCCCGAAAACCATCCAGAAACGCCCCGGAAGTGTTTCCAAAAGTTCCCGAAGTAGTCCCAAAAAAACCCGAAATGACAACGACACGATTCTAGACTTATCCAGATAACCACACAGAAATGATGCCTGAAGGGTACCAAATTGATCCCGAAATAGTCCCGAAAAAGTTCCGAAATTACCCTGACTGGCTCCCGGACGGATCTCAGAAACCATCCAGAAAATATCCAGGAAGGGTCCCTAAATTATCCCGACTAACTCCAGAAAAAGTTCCGAAATGGCTCCGAGGGGATCCACGATGGATCGCGAAAACCATACAGAAATGATTCCGGAAGGATTCCAAAATGATCCCGAAATAGTCCGGAATTGACCCAGATGGGATCCCGCACAGATCCAGAAATGATCCCGGAAGGGTGCAAAAACTATCCCGGAAAAGTAAAAAAAAATCCCGAAATGGCTCCTACGGCATCCCGGACGGATCCAGAAATGATCTCGGAAGGGTCCCCAAATGATCCCAAAATGGTCCCGAAATGACCCTGATGGATCCGGCAAACCATCAAGAAATTATGCCGAAAGGGTCCCAAAATGATCCCGAAATAATACAGAAAAAGTCACGAAACGACCTCTAGAGGATCCCCAAATGATCCCGTATTAGCCCCGAAAAGGTCCCGAAATAACCCCGACGGGATCCCGGACAAATCCCGAAAACCATCCAGAAATGATGCCGGAAGGAATCCCAAATGATTCCGTAAAAGTCCCGCATTGATTCTGACGGGATCCCGAACGGATACCGAAAATCATCCAGAAGTGACGCCGGAAAGGTCCTCAAATGATCACCTAATAGACCCGAAATGACCCTTAAGGGGTCATGGACGGATCCCATAAACCATCCAGAAATGATCCCGATATATTCCTGAAGAAGTCCCGAAATGACCCTGACGGGATCTCGAACGCACCCCTAAATGACCCTGACGGGATCCCGGACAGATCCCGAAATCCATCCAGAAATGATCTTGGGAGGGACCCCAAATGATCCCGAAAAAATCCCGCAATGATTCCGAGGGGATCCTGATCGGATACCGATAACCATCCAGAAGTGATGCCGGAAAGGTCCTCAAATGATCACCTAATACCAAAATGACCCTGACGGCATCCCGGACTGATCCCAAAATCCATCCAGAAATGATCTTGGGAAGGTCCCAAAATTATCCCGAAATAGTCTCGGAAAAGTTCAGAAATTACCCTGACGGGTTCCCGGACGAATCCTGAAAGCCATCTCTAAATGATCCCGAAAAAGTCCCGAAATGACCCTGACTGGACCCCGAAAGGATCCCGAAAACTATCCAGAAATGATGCCGGAAATGTCCTCAAATGATCACCTAATAGTTCCGAAAAGACCCTGACGGGATCCCGAACGGATCCCGACAACTATCTAGAAATGATGCCGAAAGGGCCCGCAAATGATCCCGTATTAGTCGAGAAAAAGTCCCGAAATGAACCCGACGGGATGCCGGACGAATCTCAAAAACCAGCCAGAAATGATGCCGGAAGGGACACCAAATGATCCCGAAAAAGTCCCGCAATAATTCCGACGGGATCCTGAGCGGATACCGAAAACCATCCAGAAGTGATGCCGAAAAGGTCCTCAAATGATCACCTAATAGTCCCAAAATGACCCTGACGGCATCCCGGACAGATCCAGAAATCCATCCAGAAATGATCTTGGGAGGGTCCCAAAATTATCCCGAAATAGTCTGGGAAAAGTCCAGAAATTACCCTGACGGATACCGGACGAATCCTGAAAACCAATCTTAAATGATGCCGAAAAAGTCCCGAAATGACCCTGATGGGACCCGGAAAGGATCCCGAAAACTAACCAGAAATGATGCCGGAAAGGTCCTCAAATGATCTCCCAATAGTTCCGAAAAGACCCTGACGGGATCCCGAACGGATCCCGACAACTATCCACAAATGATACCGAAAGGGCCCGCAAATGATCCCGTATTAGTCGAGAAAAAGTCCCGAAATGACCCCGCCGGGATGCCGGACGAATCCCAAAAACCATCCAGAAATGATTTTGGAAGGGACCCCAATGATCCCGAAAAAGTCCCGCAATTATTCCGACGGGAATCTGAACGGATACCGAAAACCATCCAGAAGTGATGCCGGAACGGTCCTCAAATACTCACCTAATAGTCCCAAAATGGCCCTGAGGGCATCCCGGACAAATCCCGAAATCCATCCAGAAATGATCTTGGGAAGGTCCCAAAATGATCCCGAAATAGTCTCGGAAAAGTCCAGAAATTACCCTGACGGGTTCCCGGACGAATCCTGACAGCCATCCTTAAATGATCCCGAAAAAGCCCCGAAATGACCCTGACGGGATCCCGAAAGGATTCCAAAAACTATCCAGAAATGATGCAGGAAAGGTCCTCAAATGATCCCCTAATAGTTCCGAAATGACCGTGACGGGATCCCGAACGGATCCCGACAACTATCCAGAAATTATGCCGAAAGGGTCCGCAAATGATCCCGTATTAGTCGAGAAAAAGTCCCGAAATGACCCCGACGGGATCCCGGACGAATCCCAAAAACCATCCAGAAATGATGCCGGTAGGTATCCCAAATGATCCCGAAATAATCCCGAAATGACCTCGTCGGCATCCCGGACGGATACCGAAAATTATCCAGAAATGATGCCGGAAAGGTCCACAAATGATCCCCTAATAGTCCCGAAATTACCCTGATGGGATCCCGGACGGATCCCGAAAACCATCCAGAAATGATGCCGGAAGAGCCCCCAAATGATCCCGAAAAAGTCCCCAAATAACCCCGACGATATCCCGGACGGATCCCGAAAACCATCCAGAAATGATGCCGGAAGAGCCCCCAAATGATCCCGAAAAAGTCCCCAAATGACCCCGACGAGATCCCGCACGGATCCCGAAAACCATCCAGAAATGATACCGGAAGAGCCCCAAATGATCCCGAAAAAGTCCCCAAATGACCCCGACATACTCCAGAAAAGGTTCCGAAATGGCTCCGAGGGAATCAACGACGGATCGCGAAAACCATACAGAAATGATTCCGGAAGGATCCCAAAATGATCCCGAAATAGTCCGGAAATGACCCAGATGGGATCCCGCACAGATCCAGAAATGATCCCGGAAGGGTCCAAAAACTATCCCGGAAAAGTAAAAAAAAATCCCGAAATGGCTCCTACGGCATCCCGGACGGATCCAGAAATGATCTCGGAAGGGTCCCCAAATGATCCCAAAATGGTCCCGAAATGACCCTGACGGATCCGGCAAACCATCAAGAAATTATGCCGGAAGGGTCGCCAAATGATCCCGAAATAAAACAGAAAAAGTCACGAAACGACCCCTAGAGGATCCCCAAATGATCCCGTATTAGCCCCAAAAAAGTCCCAAAATGACCCTGACGGGATCCCGAAAGGATTCCGAAAACAATACAGAAATGATGCCGGAAAGGTCCTCAAATGATCCCCTAATAGTCCCGAAATGACCGTGACGGGATCCCGACAACTATCCAGAAATGATGCCGAAAGGGTCCGCAAATGATCCCGTATTAGTCGAAGAAAAGTCCCGAAAGGACCACGACGGGATCCCGGACGAATCCCAAAAACCATCCAGAAATGATGCCGGTAGGTATCCCAAATGATCCCGTGGAATGACTAAAGCGTTTTTGCAGGGTTACAATGAAACGAAGTGTCAAAATTACCGGGGTTGCTATTTTGGAAAGCGACGCAGGGAAACAAAAAAAAGGAGCAGAATATCAGATATGGGTGGCTGTGATTGTAAATTTTTTTGAAAAAATTTAGTATGAAAATGTAGTGCACCTATATGGGTCCTACAGAAAATTATACAAAAGTCTTAAATTGGGGTATCTAAGGAAGCGTATTTATTCCATCATTGAGAATACAAACACGGGTGCTAAATTTTTCTACCCGTTCAAAAGTTCTCCGCGAAAAACAGTTTGAAAACAAGGTGCAATAACCCGTCCAAAAATGTGGAAAGAGAAATGAAAAAACGCGTTTTGTCCTATTATCAATAGTCCAAAGGCGAAAAATTATTCGAATTATTGGAAGCCAGGCAAAAACGCGTCTTTTAATACCTCCCCCGACTGTTTTGGCCGTGTTTTAGCAAACGTCCGCGGTAATAAAGTATCACAATTTGTTAACCAAAATTGTCCAAAACATATGGATTTTAAAGAGAGATGTAATTAAGTGCTCGTTTGAAAGTAAATAAGGACATTTCTTTGTAATTTTACAATAAAAATTTTTCGCAGTTTTCGTTAGCAGCTACTACACTTTTCTTGGACCTAACAGTGCCAAATAGCATCCACAAAAACCAAACGAACAAGAACAAGCATTTTAGCATGTGAGCGTGGCTGTGTATGTGCGTGCTGCTACATATCCTACTTGTAGAAAATACGGTTGTGTGAGCTCTTCTTTTTGTTACCATTCACAGTGGTAGTAAACAGTTATCTTTCAAACTTATCAGGGTTGTATTGAGTTAAAGAAATTGTCAGAGTAGTGCTGCCACCTCATTCCGAACAACCAAAATTATATGGCGCATAGTCATGGTCAAAATAAAATAAGTTGCAGCTTTTTTGACAGATATCTCATGGAAAATTAGGGTTGGATTTTGTATAAGGTGCCACGAGTTTCAAACTTTTGTTGATTTGTATGGGTAGAGGGGTCCCATGGTATAATTACTAGATAGAAGCAGAAATGAAAATACAATCCTCCTGTGTATGTTGTGGTTGCCGGTCAAGGCGAATTCAGCACCAGGTGCTGTTATCCCAAGGCGAATCTATACTAGGTGGTGGCAAAGCGAATTCAACCAATTCGCCGTACGGAAGAATGTCAAGTCAAAAGAAAATTTTCATTGATTTCGATTAACTGACATGTTGTAGTACAAGGCTTTGTATGGAAAATTATCAAGAAGAAGCAATCAGCTGATGGGATAACACCACCTGTAATGAATTCGCCTTGCTGTTATCCCAACAGCTGGGTGTGGATTCGCCTTGGTTGCCGATCGTCCATAAACTGCCAATCGGTCTTTTAATTTCTTCTTTTAAAAGTGATGGAAGAAGAAAAATATCACATATAATTTTCGTCAACAAAGCCAAAACGAAAAAAAAAAATGGTTTGCTGATGAAGCTGGAGGAAAAACGCATTTGTAACGGAAAAGAAAGGTAATTAGCTGATTTTTAAATGATATATATTTAGTTTAAAAAAAAAAAATAAATGTAAGGCGCGATAACCTCCGAAGAGATCTAAGGCCGAGCTTCTCTTCCAATTTGCGTCGTGCTCTTCTTGATTTTTCCCTACAAATTGGCCGGACGGGACCTACATGTTTTATGCCGACTCCGAACGGCATCTGCAAGGCAGATGAGTTTTCACTGAGAGCTTTTCATGGCAGAAATACAATCGGAGCGCTTGCCAGACACTGCCGAGGAGCGACCTCGTTTAGAAAAATTTCTTCTAATTGAAAAATCTTATTTCTAAAATTTTGATGTTGCTTTGCCCGGGAGTTGAACCCAGGGCATACGGTGTGATAGGCGGAGCACGCTACCATCACACCACGGTATTTAATTTACTGTTACTATTTATTTACATATAGCAGCTGAATCATTTCTTCAACGATTCCAGCGTATCAACTCTTAGTAATTCTATACGAAGTTGACACTGATAATACGCATCCAAAAATATGGAGAGAGGTGTTACGCGTATTGACCTCGACAACAATAATCCGAAGGCGGAGGTTAAATATTTTGTGTCTATTAAGAGATATTTGCGAAAGAAATTGACAATTTCAATTGAAAATTTTCATGTGGTTATTGTAATTTTGATGATTTTGTGGTACCAACAAAAAAAGTTTTAAACATAAGTGTTTTGCGCGGATATAGTTTTGGTCTCCAAACCGGTGTTGGACCCACCCAGGTTAATTTTTAATAATACCGAAAGGTGTTATGCGCAAAAATAATATGGATCCCACCCCGGTTTCGAAGCACTCCGGGGCATTTTTTGGTTTTTTGGGAATATATTTTGAACGAGCTAAAATTTTTCGTTTCCACCTTCGATTATTGTTATTGCATTTGGTGCTGCATGTGATCTTGCACTCAAAGAAATGGAATATTATAAGAAATTTATAGATTTTCTTTTGAAACGTTTATATGATCGCATCACTTCAAGATTATCACATGGTATATGTAATGGTGATCCAGAGCAAACGTATAGTGGATTATTAAATTTACCATTACTGATGGCCTTAAAGGATGTGACGTTTTCTACTGCCTCAGCCTGTCCTTCAGCATCATTGGAACCTTTGTACGTATTAAGCGCGATTGGAACTGATGAGGATTTGGTACATAGTTCAATAAGGTATACGAGCTTACCGTAATGAATTGTGTAGTTAATTTTAAAGTAATTTATTGTTAAATTTTTATAGGTTTGGTATTGGTCGTTTTACCACTATTGAAGTGGTTGATTATATTGCCGAACGTTTACGCGAAATGTCTCCATTATGGGAGATGGTGCAAGAACCAATTGATTTGAAAAATATCCAATGGTCGCAACATTAATTTTGTTTATGATATATAAATAAGGGATCGTTTTGTATTGTATGCATCTTTTAATGTATTTATATTCCAAAGCAGTTAAATGTAAAGTGAGATACAACATTTTAGGAAGTATATAGTTCTTACTTTATCTGCTTAAAGTCGTTATTTTGTAGTATTAAAATGATATTTGGAAATGCTATCGCTATTGCTAAATGTTTTTTGTAGTGGACCTTACTTTCAATACATATATGTATGAGTGCTAACGTCACTGTCTTCAAGAGATTTTGAAAATTTAGGATGAGATTGTATATAAAATGCTGAGTTAATAGTATGTTCATGAATAAGTACCTATTTATTTTAAAATTTCATGTATTTTATAAGGTAAGAATTAATAAATTTAGTAACCTAATAAATATCGAAGATACATATATACACAATAACGTTTAACGTTAGAAACTCGTCATGTCGGTATTTTAGGTGCAGATTTCTTTGAAGGATATGTACTCCATGGCTTGAGATGTAATCTTTTTTAATTAAAAAAGGCACGGGTGTGTTGAAAATTTGAAATCGAGTCGCTATACCACATAACCAAACTTCATTTTCGGGTTCAGCACCATTGCACGGTTGTTTTGATCCAATTTTGCTTTTGGCTCCTCTCTTCGGAACCGATTTTGCTTACGGTTTAATTTTTGGATACTAGTTCGGTTGTCGTACTCACTTCAATTAGGGTTCCGGGTTTTCCTTCTGGCTCTAGCCAGCAGGCTTTTGTAACAATTTCGGTTTTAGGCTGGATCTGGTATCGGTACCTGCTATGGCAAAAGTTCGGTTTGGAATATTTTCGTTTTCAGCTCCAGTATCGGTTATACTCCAGTTTTTTCCTGTCATAATATGGATGATATAAATAATCCGAAAGTAAATCTATAATATGTAAAACATAATTGTCTAGCAAATTTTTCTCTTCGTAAACTGTTTGTGGCCCTGATAAGGGTCATTTTTCGTAGGTATAATTGTTTAGCAAATTTTTCCCTATGTTGACTAGTGGTGGCCCTGATAAGGGCCTTTTTGCGTATACTTGTATAGCATATTTTCGTTCTTTGTAAACTAATGGTGGCCCTGAACTAGGGGAACTTACTGCGTCTGAGTTTCATGGCTTATTCGTGGTACATCATGCATATCCGTTTGTGTGCTGCAGCTGTTCCGTGCCAAGTATTAGCCTTTCGCTCCAACGGTGTCACTTAAACAAAAAAAACCTGTAGAAGGGACTTTATCAAATAACTTGCATATATCTCACTTTTCCTTCATGTTAGAGATGAAAGGTTCATGTTGTAGCGGCGAAAGTAGTGTCGGAAATTTTGGTAGATAACTGTAGGAATGACGGTTGGGGACAATGAGACAACTTTCGTTTTTTACAAACTCTTGATTAGCACTGCTAAGTCATACATAAAATTATATTTCATTTTTTATCTAACAACATTCGGGAAACGGAATATTTACATCAAAGACGGTAAATATAGCGATGGAGTGGAGTTGGGCATCAAATTTACGCGCTATCACAATAAGGTCGCAGGCCTGAAAATGGAGCGAGCAAATTAAGCCATTCTAGGGAAGCTGAACGATACAAGCTTTTTCCCAATTTTTACTCTTCCTTGATCTTCCGGTGTAATTCTTTACTTTAGCTCACAACTGCAAAAACTCGACCAAAAATATCGGGAGAGGTGTAAAAAGATGCGTTTTGAACTCAGGACGACGAATCCGAAAGCGAAAATTTTAAATTTTATAACATTGTGTACAATACTTAAGGGCCCATTACTGATACTTAGCATAGACTTGACTTGACTTGCGAACTGTCACTTACAGTTCTGTTACTGATTATTCAAAACTTAGCAACACTTAACTTGACTTAGAAGTCTGTTGAATTTTGATTTTCTATTTAAGTTCTAAGCGCCGTTTACATTTTGAGATGCCATTTGTTTGTTTCCATTTCATTTCGACATTTTGTCATACAAATTGACATTTATTATTTATGATGCCAGATTGTATGCGCTAAGTGGAGTATAATCGTGACTAAGTTGCCAAGTTTACGCCAAGTCAAGTCAAGTCTATGCTAAGTATCAGTAATGGGCCCTTTATCCACAATGCAAACAAAAACATATGAAGGTGGCGAATAGTGTTGCCAGCTCCGCAACAATAAAAGTTACTTGTGTCTGTGTAGGAAACTACGGTGGGTCCTCCTGGATTGCATGAAAGCTTTTGTAAGTGGATATTAAACTCAAATAGCGAAATGTCACCACCCTGTCGTACCCTCACTTTAATACTTTGTTTTAGATGTCTCAATCCCGAATTGACCAAGTACCCTCCTGCGACTCAGTTAATTTGCCGGTTCACCTCATTAGACAATATGGAAGAGAATATTCGTCTTTGGATTTAAGTAGAGTTCAACCTTACCACTTTGCCGAAATGCGCATTAAATATTTATATTACCATCCAAAATGGCAAGGTAAGTCAACTTTAACTGAAATTTAAACTCGCACTGAAAACTAGGTCTTGGCGTGGCATTTTCCGGATGTAAGTAGAACGCTTCGTTGCGTTGCTTCGTCTGACAGATGAATCCAGTACATTTAAAAACATACGTATGGCTTGCTATACAAACTTTGTGATATGTGAAGCTAAGTAAAAGCTGGGTTATCGGTAATTTATAAAGCTTGTTAACTTATAGCGAAGCAACGCGAAAAAGGTTTATGTAAACTCTGCCTTACGTGGGTTTTTCGGTTTTTTCTTGCTATCTCTTCCTCTCTCTGCATGTATGCCATTTTTTGTTTCACACTTGTTTTCAAGAAAAATTGACAGAAGTGACAGAGTAGAAAGTACAAAAGTGAATGCCAACAGAGTTGAATTCAAGCGTTGTATGGTGTAAAATCGGGACTAGATCGTGTTAATGGATCACAATGACCTCATCTCTCATTTACTTCTATCTAAAAGGCGGACACATATAAACGCTTTGGTCGCTTTAAACGTAGCAAGGCGTTTCATTGCCAGCTTATGCCGATGTCAAAACGTCAAAGCGAAGCTACGCGATGAGAGCGTTTTGTAACTCAGCCTTTAGAGTCTTAATTCGTCGACCACATTGACCACGATATCTATCGGTATAATTGCTCTTCCATCTCTAATAACATAAATTATTATCTCATTTAAAAATTTTTGAAATCTTGAAAATCGGGTTATTATTTGAAAAAAATATATACACAGGTATATTAAATTCACGTGCATTAGGACTAAATTGATTGGGCTTTTTCTTATAAAACTACTTTCTTTCTTGCAACTGCAGCCAAAAATCGTATGGTGTGATTATAATACCGTTAAAATTTTTTGACAAATCTGGCAATACGTCTTCCGGTCCAAGCACAAAATTAAAATTTTGGCAAAGTGAAGTGACTAATAAAAAAAGCATATTTCGTGCAAAAGTTTCTCCAGCGCACACACGTTTTCCTGTTGATAAATTAAAAATGGAATGAATTAATAAACTATGGTCAGTCTCTATTTTATGGTAGCTATAAATTAATAAAGGTATGTATGTTATGAACTTATGTATGTATGTGTGTCTGCTTATCAGCCAATTAGGGCACTAACCTCTGAAAAAAAAAAAAACATTGAAATATCTTCTTTTTTTTAATAATGGAAAGTAGTTCATCCAATGTGTTAATGGGGTTAGGGACGTACGTATTAGAGATATACGCCGCCGATAAACGCTGCCGCCGATTTGCGAAGTTTTTCGAACGCCGCCGCTGAATGTCAAAAATATCGGCGCGGCGGCGACGGCGTTCGGCGCGTTACTATATTTTCTACTCTTTTAAATCTAGGCCATTTATTGTTCATCTCGAAAATTGGTCCGATATGGTCGAAAGGGGGAATCAAGGGAATGCGCATCACTACCAGTTATAAAAATTCAATTGTGAAATTTAACACTTTCTAACGGTTCAAAAGTTATTTGAGAAAACAAGCGATTTCAATGCCAGCTTAACGCGGATTTTGTATCACCGAATTCATCAAGTTATTAAAACAAAACACTTAAAGAAAAGTTTTATAATAAATTTAAATGCTCACTTCGCATAATTTTTTCAAAAAGTTAATAGAGTATAAGAAATTTAAATAAATTTATATAAGAAAGGAAGTTACCCTATCCCCAACTAGTCCCTTGGAGTAAATCACATTGGATATAGCCTATCAATCATGTTT
Organism: Eurosta solidaginis; assembly: GCF_040869045.1. Classification (NCBI taxonomy): domain Eukaryota; kingdom Metazoa; phylum Arthropoda; class Insecta; order Diptera; family Tephritidae; genus Eurosta; species Eurosta solidaginis. The sequence continues at coordinate 259,152,682 of NC_090319.1, forward strand.
ACATGTGACGGCTCCTGTTAGAAATGTGAATACGTAGACACATTTTTTAACCAGGTTAGGCTTTGTCCTTCGCAAGAACACTCAAAGTGGTGAAGCAAGCTTTCTCAAGACAGTCGAACAAATTACCGAGTGTTCTACTACCCTAACGTAGGGGATAGTCGAACTTGTCTGAAAACTGAAGGCGGTCATCCATAATGAGCTCTTATATCATAAGGCCGGAAACGAAGACTATTGAGTTCAATGTATCGAACACAAACGTCTGCAAATTTTGGTCTACGTTTTTAAACTTTTATCCACGGTCCTTGTAAAGTTTAAATTATATAGATGCGCCAAGGATTATACGATTTTCACCCATGAGTTACGTAATAATATCTACTTAGACTGCTTATGATTTCGAGGGCGGCATCCCTGACCGAATAGTAACTCCCTCACGTTTCAGGGTGTTTTTTTTTTTGGTGTAACTCGGAGGCATAGCGCGCCAAAAACATCCGTCAGAAAGTCTTTGGAGCTACACTTAGAGCTTCTAGGAAAGTGACGTCGACGAAGGTATGAGTTCGAAGTCGCAGTCTTATGACTTCTGTGCTGGCATATGGTATAAGGGCCAGGATGCGTGGTAGCGACTGGTGGTCGGCATTGCTACTGTTCGCACGTCGGGAATTGTAGCTCTTAAACACAGCCGAAAAAATTGAAGGCGTCCTTTGGCGCGGTCAGCAATAAGCCATCATTGATGCTAATCGTTAAAACTGTGCAACGAGTCATGACTATAAGTAGATAATTGATAGCGACCGTAAGTCGCCTTTTGGCGTGACCAGCATGTAGCCACAATTGATTTAGAGATATCGTGGCGACGACGGGCATTAGAGTTCGCCCAGAACATCTTCAAATTCCTTAAATACTTATAAACAAAACCTCTCCAAATATTATTTTTTTTTTAATTTTCGCTTTACAAGACTCCCAGATACTCATCCGCAAGCTAATGATATTGTTTCACATCGTCAAACATACCATTGACGTCAGCAGTATGTTTCCATATTCATTAGTTGTGGACAATTTGATACTCTGAAGTCCAGCCATTCAATTCAGAGGTTTACGCCGATCACTTTGTCGGCGCGCCAGCCACGCCGCCGACGCCGATTAAGTGACCGACGTAAACCTCTAGTACGTATATATTGAAGTTTCCTGCATTGATAACATTGAGTTATATTAACAGCCCCTCGAGGATTGGGAAGACCTTCGCGGGCAATTCGAAAGCAAACGATGATTCGCAGAAGACAACTCCCTCGGCTAGTTTGTTAACTTTTTTGTTCTAGCAGCAAATGAAAGCGGCGATGGCAAAATCTAGAGTCAAGTCGTTTATTATTAAAGAGCAAATAGCCACCTTTGAGAAAAAAATTACATTTCGGTTGCAATGTATGCATCAATACCTATCTATTGTTGGAATGCCACATATACACGTTTTCGCTATGTTGTTGTTGTTGTAATAACGATAAAGCCACTCCCCGAAGGTTTGGGGAGGGTTACCGATGTTGATGTTCCTTTTCCGGGTATAGATCCGGTACGTTCCGGTAACAAAGCACGATTAAGGTACTAGCCCGACCATCTCAGGAACGATTAATGTGACCACATTAAGCCTTCTAGGCCATCCCGCCCTCCCCACCCCCTGCTTCCATGAGGAACTTGGGATCGCCAGAGCCTCGCCTGCTATATATGTGTATGATACATTCATATTTTTAACAGGATTCCCTCGCATAGGTGAGGTTGACAATCGGGTTGCGGAAGCTTTGAAGCTATAAAGCTTTGTATGGCGCTTAACAACTCCATTAATCCCTCGTTTTCACTATACCATTTTATTGCGGTTTTGAATTTACTTTGAACTTGGATGATTTCATGAGCGGCTTTTGGGTCTGCTGAACAATTTGAAACCGACCTCTGGCTTGTATAAAGAGTTGAAAAAGTGGGTTTTGCGGTGAACAAGAACAAGACGAAGAAATTGCTGCCATCAAAGTATGGATTGCCAAAATAGCATCTTGGAAGTTACATTGCTGATGACAGATGAAAGTTCGAAACTTTGAAGGACTTCATCTAGCATTTATATCCTATAAGCACTTTTGCCAAAAAGTGCTTCTGCGTGGGTGTTATTGAAAAGTTCAGCCAGCTCTCCGCGAATGAAAATCACACTCGGAAGGAGACCTACACTGAGTCAGAAGGATGTGGTGGAGAAGACTGAATATCCTTTGGTCTTCCAAATTGGAGTCAGTAATAGCAAAACAGGTATAGCTGTGATGATGATATTACAGTATGAAAAATAATCATATCTACCTGCGCCGAAGGGAAAAGATACATCCTTTTTCAGCGACAAATGTCCATTATCGTCCAAAAAACGTTCCGGTCGGAAGCTTTCAGGATCACCCCAGACACGTACATCGCCATGATAAGCATATAAACTAGCTATAACAACCGTATCCTAAAACTAATTTTTTTTACAAATCTCAAAAAATAATATTGGTGTTTATGTAAAACAATTACCTTTGGAATTTTGTAACCCAACAATTCCGTGTCCTCTAATGTCTTATGAGGCACATCCGATGGCACCAGAGTTTCAATTCTCAAACACTCGCGTATAGCAGCCTCTGTATAATGCAAACTTTTACGATCTTCCAACGTTGGCAGACGGCCTCTACCCACCACTTCATCTATTTCCAATTGCATACGTTTCATCACATCAGGATATAACAATAAATACTGTATAAGAAATGCTATTTGTGCACCAATCGCTGTGAATGCGGGAAAGGCAAAGTCCAGCATACCCATTATAAATTGTTTACGATTATAAACATCTGTATGGCCCTGATTATGCTCTAATTTCATTTGTTTAATGTATACGTCGAGAAAATTGCGTTCACCACTACACTCATCATAGGTGTCAATGTGATAGTCGATAATCTTTTCGAAATGCTCAAAAAGATGTTTATTAGCTTCGCTTAATACATCATAGGAACTCCATTTAGGAAATATATGACGTATCCAAGGTATAATTGATAGCATTTTGCCGTAATCATCGCCGTTACGTTGGAATTGTAATCCCATTTTAATCAATTGCAATACCTCTGCTTGTTCTGCACGTGATTGTCGATCATTTATCATTATGAAAGTTAGTGCGTTATATATAAATGGACCAAAAATATGCAATGGAAAAACTCTATAGCCACCAGGCTTTGACAATTCATATTCATGTGGATAACATGGTCCATTGCGTATGAGATCTAAGAGATCGGTGATTTCCTCTTTAATGGCTGATTCGAGTTCCGTAAACCGACGTCCGAATCCAAAATCTCGTAGATAACGTAAGATAAACCTCCGTTGCTCTTTCCAGACCGGACCTTCACGGAAAAAGATTCCTGCAAGAGGGAAAAAATAAAATAAATAAAACAGAAACGAATACTTCCTAGGGGTTGACAAGCGCAATATTTACCTTTACAGATTCATAGCTTTCGCAACCCAATTATCAACCTAGCCCACCCTAAGATATCTTGTAACAAATATGAATGTATCGTACACATATTTGGCAGGCTCTGGCTCTTCACGGATTGTTCCAGAACAATTTTTGAATCGACTCCTTAGGCATTTTTAGTAAACGTGTGCTCACAGGAAGTTCTGTCTCTTTTCTGTCCTTCCTAAATTGAGAAGGATTAAGGTACTGATCATATCCTGTTTGTTTCCCCGAGCTCTTGAGATCGGGGCGGGAGGATTCATTGTGATCCCGACGGCTTGGAAGGCTAAGAATATTCCAGTGCCAAAGGTATGCTCGTGACAAAGAAAATAGCTTTCCACGCAGTCGACGTAGTACCAAAAATGCCAGTACCGGAGCGAACCGGATACATATCCGTAAAACAACTGACCATATCCTCAACCTACATACTGCTACTCCCAGAAGCAGATTTTTGCGGTTAAAGCTACAGCAACAACAAAAATGTTTCATTGTAAATAAGCTCCAAGCAAGGAGCGCCGGGATCCACTTTAACTTACTGTATCAACAGCACTTCTACCAAGACAAATAGGTTGCCATAAAGAGGTGTTAATTGTAATTCGTTGACTCCCGCGACAGCTGGCTCTGTTTCTGACGAAGAGGTGGGAATATGTACTATGAAATAACGCTGTTTAATTCGCCGCGTCCTACTCTAAAATATTCCAATTAATTAAATATCGAACCTAACTACGGACCAAGAGATTAGATCTGCATTGTCTGCTTTTTACACCAAACGGGTTATTCCGAGATTGATGCCTCCATTCACCGATCCCATTTGTTTCATACTTTCGTGGCCCCTTACTCGTTGCACTGATTGCGGAGTTCAGAGGGGACAAACTGTCTATAAAAAAAATTAATAAATGTAAGGCGCGATAACCTCCGAAGAGATCTAAGGCCGAGCTTCTCTTCCAATTTGCGTCGTGCTCCTCTTGATTTTCCCTACAAATTGGCCGGACGGGACCTGCATGTTTTATGCCGTCTCGGAACGGCATCTGCAAGGCAGATGAGTTTTCACTGAGAGCTTTTCATGGCAGAAATACACCCGGAGCGCTTGCCAAACACTGCCGAGGGGCGACCACGCTTAGAAAATTTTTCTTCTAATTTAAAAACCTTATTTCTAAAATTTTGATGTTGCTTTGCCCGGGGTGCGAACCCAGGGCATACGGTGTGGTAGGGGGAGCACGCTACCATCACACCACGGTGGCCGCCAAACTGTCTATAATTTGATCAAAAATCACATTTGGGCATGCATATCGACAGTTGTGTTGAATCCGGTACTATAAGACGCCAGAAGTCATGGTTTCATATGCCATCTGAAGATCTATCACATTATGCATTTCGAAGCTGCACCAGAGTTGCTGTCTCCATGAATGTGTTTATCTACTCATTTGGTAGTGATTGAGCTGCCAATACGACTTTCACCGTGCGCGAGCCGGAGTTTCAAATGCATTTCGTTCAGCTATGCCAGGAATAATGCACGCAGCACAACATACCGGGACCACAGCTGTCTGAGAGGAGCCAGAGGAACCGCGCGGGTTAGGGGGCTTAGAATATAGCCGCGGAATATATACCTGTCGTAAGAGGCGACTAAAATACTAAATTCAAGAAGTTGTGTAGCGCCACCCTTTCAAGGGGGTGCCAGCGTTATATATAGCTTCTCAAACCCAATTGCCAACCAGACCTATCCGTGGCGATTATTGTTTCTTTAACAGCCGATGCTTTGGCGACTCCAAGTCCCTCATGGATCTAGGGGGTGGGAGGGCGGGATGGCCTTGAAGGTTTCATGTGGTCATACTAAATCGTTCCCGAGATGGTCGGGCTAGTTAGTACCTTAATGGTGTTTGTTACACTTTCCAAGGCCTTTGGGAGTATCCTTTTCGCTACATCAACAACAACAACTGGAACCTGAGCACACGCGCCATTGTTCCTTGTAACTAAGAACTTCGAAAAAAGGTGTAGCCGTGGCAAGCTGCAGCTTTGGATAGATATTTTTCGGGCAAACTTAACAGAAAATACATAGATGTACAGAAGTTCTGCATGCAGCGCTGCTAGTTTTCTTTTTACTATTTTGTTTTGTAGATACATGAGCAGTTAAATATATCTGACAGCTCCATGCGAGGCTTGAGTACATTTTTTAATATGTTCTAAACTCAGTTACCCAACACTGGTTGTGCTTAGCAATATTTATAATGAATTGGTCATGCAGGGCTTTGCAAGGCATGGAGCAAAATATGTGTTTTGCGCTGCACAGAAGCTCTGCACATCTATTTTAAGTATTATCTCTTCTTTTGAAGGTGAAATATAGGGTCGCCGAAACTCACCAGTTTGTAGAGCTCTTGATAATCGACCATCCGAATACTTGCTAGTAAAAGTGGTTTAGCAAAATATTCGAATATCACTGATCGACTAGTTCTTTTCATTCGACTAGTGACATATTGGACTATTCGAATATTTGTTTGTTGTTGTAATTTTTCAATGAGTTATGCTATTCGTAAAGACGTTGTGGAGCCATTCTTAGCCATTTGCACCTCACATATTTTAAACTTTACAGCAAACATTTAACTTTTTAAAAATTTTTTGACATGCTAAGTTAAAATCGTGTACCAACTAGGTGACTGTTAAAGTTCCTATTCGACTAGTCGAATAATTGATCGTAAACAAAAGCCTTATCCAATAGCCACACAACTTTTCAAAGGCAAATTCCCACAAAATAACTTATTTTCATAATATTTGTTTTCGTTTAAAGTACCTACCAGCTTGTTAAAAACTCGTAGGAAAAATATACTTTGAATCGAATCGATATGTTAAATGTTTCATTCACTCGTTTTCCATTACCATTTTTCTTATTTACCTAATAATTCATCGTGAGGTGCGCGTGTCGCTGCCAAATATATTGCTGGTCTTCCATCGAATTCTCTTCGATTTAAAACCTCTCTAATTCCTTCAGGATTATGCACAGCAACAATACGAAAATTGCCAACATGAAAACCCAAAACATCCGATTTATACCATTTGGTAAATTTTAAAACACCTTTATGTAAATATTTTTTATTAGCCATCATCATGAATAAATAGCTACCAAAGATTGGTATGCGTGGTGGTCCTTTTAAAATGGAACAAGTAAAAATAAAATCAATTTTATAAATCACTTACAAAAAAATTTAATTAATATACGAAAGTGGAAAAAGTCTAACCAGGCGGAAATCCATCGGGACGGCTAACTCCATAGCGATAGCAAAAGTAAAGAAAATTCAAAACACAAATGCATAAAATTATTCCCGTTAACATATTTTTTTCTTTTAATTTAGTTCTATGCCGAAATTTTTGCTGCCTTATTATAAGAAAGTTGTGAAAGAACTAAAATATAAAATTTTTATATAACACATGCACTGTATTTTAGTGCGCATTGTCTATTTTAGCATACGCAGATAATGAGAAAATATATAGTCCAATCGTTAACTGTCTTTATTATTACGAAATGCATATAAACAAATGTACAACAAGCTATTATATATTCTCTAAAAATAAGGTTAAGAATATTTTTCTTCTGATACTGTTCAAAAGTAAACATACATGGGGCTTTCCAGGCAAACACTGTTTGCATCACCGAATATGAAATTTTGACATTTTATGTACTCTTCGAAAAAGGTTTTTAAGATTCTTTTATTGAAAACAAGTGTGCTGGGTCAACCTTGTTCTGCCCCAAAAATGGGTTAGCCTACATTCAAAAATTGAGCCATGCTTCCCCTCTTTTTCTCTATACCATTCTGCTCTACTTTATTCGCTCATTTTAACAGTTGGTTGTACAGGTATAAAGGAATCGCGATAGATATTGTGGCGAATGTTGACATCACCAGGCTGTTAGTAAATAAGCACACAACAACAAAAACATGAAGCAACCAATCTTATGAACATGTACACATTAAAGCTAGCAACACTTATGTACCTGGCAACGAAGAGATATCTCACACACACAAATATGTATTCATCGCCGAAGTTGTTACTCACACATATACACGCATATGGCTATGGGAAAGGCGTGGACTACAGATATACATGTATATAGCTAGTAACTAACCAAGCATGAACTACAACTGTTCGCGAAATTACTAGACCTTAGGAGAAATGGATGAACGAGGAAACCGAGAGTATAAAAGCAGCGCAAGCTGAGTAATAACTAATCAGTTTTGATTTAAGCACGCTATTGGTTGTGAAGTGAAGTATAATTGTGAAGTACTACTCCTAAAGCAATCTAAATAAAGTCAGTTTGCAATACTGAATATTGGAGTGATTTATTCAACAGTTTAGCGCTTCGAACGTTAGCAGAAGGTTCCAAATAAGCGGAATTTCTCAAAATTCGCTACAATATAGACTTCCATGTATCAAAATTATGAGTATCGAAAATCAAATAATGTGATAAAGCCTGTCAGTTCGTCCGTCTGTCCATTCGTTTACACTATAACTTGACGAAATATTAAGATATCTTCGCCAAATTCTGTACACGGGTTTACCTGAACCCTAAATATGCTGGTATTGAAAATGAGCGAAATCGGGCAATAACCCCGACCACTTTTTCGATATCGAAAATTTAAAAAAATTAGATAATTCGACAACGAATACCGCTAAGCTAATGCAACTGGGTAGGTGGATTGGTTTTATGACGCAAAACATAAATTCCAAAAATCTTTGGAATATGGGCGGGGCACTACCCAATTTAGAAGAAGAAAATTTGGTAGTTTAACAAGCCGTAAATCAAAAGCCGTTAAAGATATTACAATGAAATTTGGCAGAGACACTATCCTTTCCAAATTATATATACTGAGTGAAGATAATCAAAATTGGTTAACAAAAGCCTAAATAACTTACTACCTCCTACTATGTTACGCAACCCTTAACGGACAATGGAACTTGTGTTTTTATGCTTATTGTTCTGTTATATCTTTATTTTAAAATAAACAGTTTTTGTGGAGAAATCCCCATATCTTAAGGAACACTGAATTTTTATTCGCTGAAGTTCATTAGTAGTAGCCTTTGTATCTTTTTTGCTGCTTTTGAACAAAAATGAGTTCAGAATAGAACCATATATGGATGTATTATTTCGCAGCCTTATAGGACTATTAGTTTAGAAAGTGTTTCTATCGGAACCCGCCTATGGAAGCAGAGGTAGAGGGCGGCCCCCACTCCGTTGGAAGGACCGACTGGCGCGACTTGTTGGACGGCCATAACCGTTTAGACGGTTAAGCGCCAATTAAGTAAGTAAGTAAGTATAGGACTATTAACCACACACACTAAACAACAACAGCGTTTTAAATGCACAGATGGGTATTCAATTTTCGGTTTCACCCGATCTTAGACTTTCTTCCTTGTTCTTCCTATTCTTGTCCATCCATTGTTACATTTATCTCTCTCCCACTAATATTCCCACCTTCACTTCCAATTCCACTCTAACTCGCACTCCCACTACCTTTACCTCTCCCCCTCTCATTCCCACTCCAACCCCCACTCTCACTATCACTCCCACTCGCACACCTCCTCCCGCTCCCTAGCTATGACTCCCACTCCCACTCCCATTCCCACCCAGACTTCCACGCCGATCCCCACTCCCACTACCATCCCACTCCCACTCTCAGTCCTACCACCCCTCTCACTCCCACTCTCACTCTAATCCTCAGCCCGCTCTTACTCCCATTTCCACTTCCACCCCCCACTCAGACTCCATCTCTGCCTCCCACACCCACTAATTTTTATTTTGGGAGTTTTACTTTTAAACCCACAAATAATTTTTATTTTTAGAGGTTATTATTTAGTTCGTGAAAAAAGAAATCAAAAAATAACTGCGAGCGAAATTAAAACTTTCAAAAAATTGCTTTTATTTTTTGATCGATCATAAAAAACTGGAAAATAGGTATTGCTTTGCGAGCGCAATATAAAACTCGAAAAACAATTATTTTCTCCGCAAAAGGAAGAAATCTACAAAAAAAAAAAAAAATAATTAATACTTGACGCGATTAACCTCCGAGGAGTTTTTTAGTAATCTGATATGAGCCGTTTATTTTGAAAGTGGCATAAGTCATTTCCAACTCATGGTCTTAAATGCATTGTTATTTTTGAACGAATGCATATATAGATGGTTCTACAATTATAAAATAATAATAAGAATTGCATCTTTTGGATATTGGACTCTAAAAAACTGGAGGCGAGGAGAGATACAAACAAATTACCACTGAACCTAAACTACATGAAATGACTTATGCCACTTTCAAAATAAACGGCTCATATTTAGATGCTTTGGTTGCGTGCCTGTTTATCTTTATCTCTTCTTGCAGTGGCGATTGCGGTGCTATTGATAACAATTGAAAATAATCTGAGATAAGCTATATGTACACAAAAAGAGCCCTCTCGAACGCTGTCGATGGCTAAAGCAGCTCCAGTATGGAAAACGTTCGCATATATATGGGCAATATTTCGTATGTTCTAGCTAGATCATTCTATGTGTAGCCCGAATAGCAATTTTAGTATAGGTGACTTATGGGTCTTGTATAGTTTTTCCTACGCCATTTCATATTCTGGTTGGATAAACAATTATATCTAGATGCTGGAAGGGGCGGTCTAGTTCTACATTCATTTAGGGTAGGCAGTCTATAATTTTCTAACGTACAGAACCTTCAAACGTATCGCTAATATTGTTCTATAAGTAACAAACAACAAGTCATTAATAAACTATAAAGGACTTTTCTGACCGGGATTAGCCCAGAATAAAACCAGACAGTGCTGAGGTTAGGCTGAAATGGTCGATCTTTTAGGTGTCCATAATGTTACCAGAACATTGTTTGACGACCAAACTAAAAAATACACTTTCAAAAGACAGGTCTTATGTTATGAAATAACTCCGGGCTTTTAGAAAATACTCGAAACTTTCTAGGACCTATTCCACTTCTAGATCTGATATCTACGTAATTCCGTAATGCCGAGCGCAGGACACGAGCACTTAACGTGCTTCTTCATTTCCTCCTGCAAACCGTACACTGTTTAGAAGATACTAACAGACTGTCAGGGTCCGGTTAGACTTTGAGCTAGCTATAACGAACTTTCAATGGCCTTGCTTTCCTGTCTTTGGAAGATTCATAATATTTAAAGGGAAAATCTGGCCAAGTGTCGCATTTCCTAGCTGGGTAAGTGCACCCGGACTGATCTATTCGAGACAAAATTATACATGATGCGATATATTTGAAATTGGGTACCGAGGAAGCTTTTTTGAGATATGGGTGATTCTCCGCGAGCTTACAGTTTTGCGTCTTTTCGAAATTTGAAATATATTAAGGCATTTTCTATGAATTAAATTATGTAATTGAGTTAAAATTATGTTTATTTTAAAGTTTCATGTTGAATTTTATTGACTCGTCATCAGTTTTATGAACTTACTGTTCATAATACCCTACAAATGTCACAACCACATTTTTCATAACATTTTAGGTGGTAACTTTTTTAATCTTTTATTACATGAGTAATAAACTGTCATTATATTAAATACTTGACTTAGTCTGCAATATTAAATGTTGTTTTAAAGATAACATTTCTGTTTTCGCTTTGTAATTTTATTTTGAAAAGTGTCCATGAGCTTTTGAGTAAAAAATGTTATTCAAATCGTTAGGTTGGTTGGTACTGCATTATTGCACACTGGTTTGTGACATGTGAGTGTTGAATTTCGATCAGAAAGTGTCCCCGCATATTTTCATGTTAATGTTTTCAGTCTTAAAATAACTAATATCCACTTTTAAACACTGAAGAACTGGAAAAACGGTACGTATCACAAAATCGTGTCACAACGGTGGCACTTGTATCTTTGTAGTTCTAAGTTAAGTACCGTATATTGTACCATTTTTCTTTAAAGTTTGCTGACATAACCTTAAAATATTATCGAAAATCTTGCGAGTCAACTAGCTTTTTTCAATGAGCAATTTATTGTCAAAATGTCACAACCGTGGCAGGTTTCAGTATCAGGAACAGAAATTAAAAGCTGTAGCTCGTCCATTTTGCGAATGTTTTTGAGCTATAAAAACTCATAGAAAATGATTGAAAATATTTGATAATCGAATATTTTTTTTTTCAAAATTTTGGGTTAGTAAAACTGAGAGCTCGCAAAGAATCGTCCATATATTGAACCGACTTTTCGTACTTCTTTATCAAATTTGGTTTGTAGCATGCATATGATATTTTTCATTCAGATTAAGGTACTGACGGAGAATTCTATAATAATGTAACGAATTTACTGCAATTCCGCTTACTCCTCTTTTACTAAGGTTCGAATCACTAAACTGTTGAATAAATAACTCCAATATTCGATAATGCAAAATGGTCTTTATTAGACTACTTTCAAAATAACACTTCTATTGCTCGACAGATAGCGTGCTTAATAAAAACTGATTCTCGCGCCTCTACTGTTGTCGCCTTTTATACTGTCTGGTTTCCTCGTTGCATACTTCTACTAGTTAGTTATCAGCTACAAAATCACCAGCCACAACTACGTTTATAGCTTCTCATATGCGCGTGAGTAATACTTGCACAAATTATTGCCCTCTCTTGTGAGTACCTCAGATAAGATATATGCATGTGGTTGTGCGTTGCTTCCCGCTGCGTGTACGTACATATGTGTAGACATAATGATTGATTCGTTTATGTAGATACAAGTGACTGTCTGCTTTATTGTTGTTGTGACTTCATTTACTTAGCATCAGACTAGTGATGTGAGTATCACTTAGTGTTGCTAATATTCGTGACAATAATTAAAATTACCTATTGTGGGAAATGAACAGAATTTAGCTTCATAGGCCACATGGTTTGTTGCAATATAAAAAAAGTATTGTATATACACACACTGAAAGAAATGGTGCTAGTAAAATCAACAAATCGGTTCTGTTGTTCTTGACTTAACGGAGATTTGGTGAAATTGAACGAATTATGGTTAATTCCACCGAGTTCTTTATCAAGCGAACAAATTAGTTTAGTCATTTCAACAGAAGAGAAATTGTCGCTCTTGAGTTAACAAAATTTTGTAAAATTGACAGATTGCTAATCAATCTAACTGATTTTTCTGTTAACACAACTGATCTTACAGGTCATTCCAACGGCGATCAGCTGTCATGACATGAGTAAATTTCAAAGGGAATTTTACGATCACTGCGCTCTCTACTTTGTACTTATGACGATGGTGCCACTTGTTAAAAAAAAACGCCAAAATAAGAAAACCATCAAATCGGAAAAACACACAAAATGGGAAAACAATAAAAGCAATTTTTTCAGTTATCAATACAAAACGAAAAAACCATTTTTTGAATTTACTGTGCAAAAATTATGAGATACCGGGACACCTATTTATCGGGTACAATTTTGCAACTTCTCGTCCAAGCAAAGTTGCTTGAACGAATAGGATTTTTCCAAAATTAGTAACATTTTGTTCAAGTTTTTATGAATTTTCACTCACGCGAACGAATCTAATAAGATAATAAAAAAACATCCTTTTTTAATGTTGATGTTTCCGACAAAATAAAAGGTTGAGTTGTTTTGGAATCGTTTCAACTTAAAGTGTTACGAAAATTTAACTTGCCGAATTACATGTAAAGTTATTCCAGTGGTGAATTACCTTCCTACAATTTGATTCTTTACTTTTCTATAACTTACAAGTTCTCTTTTAAAAATGTTACGTCAAACATTTATACTACAAGTTTTGTTAGAAACAATCAAGTGTGGCAACTACATGCGAGAGAAGAAATTGAGAATGAGCTGAGCTGCAACTGAAAGAATTGAGAATCAGTTTTGTGACTACTATTTTCATTTCTGTATTCATATGTATGTATATGTAGCACGCATGCGTATTTATGTATTCACATATTTACGTATTTACGCACCGAAGACCCTGGGTTCACACCCCGGGAAAAGCAACATCAAAATTTTAGAAACAAGCTTTTTCAATTAGAAGAAAAATTTTCTAAGCGGAGTCGCCCCTCGGTTTTCGGCAAGCACTCCGAGTGTATTTCTGCCATGAAATGCTCTCAGTGAAAACTCATATGCCTTGCAGATGCCGATCGGAGTCGGCATAAAACAAGTAGGTCGTATCCCGCCAATTTGTAAGAAAAATAAAAAAGGAGCACGACGCAAATTGGAAGAGAAGTTCGGCCTAAAATCTCTTCGGAGGTTATCGCGCCGTAAATTTATTTATGGCAACATAGGTACTTGCATACAAAGCTGTCGCAACAACTTTTTTTGTTCATTTGACTACTAAAACGGTCAATTACGAATCAACGATTTGTGCGCAGTTGATTCAACTTCTTGTTGCGAAGGATAAAAATTTACAGAAATTTCGGTTGAATTGACCCGTATTTCGGTTGATTTTATCAGTCTTTTTCTTTCAGTGTATATATGCATTCATGTGTGCATCTAATCATGGCAATTTTTACATTTATCATCAACATACAAAATTGATTTATTCCAAAATACAAAACTTATTGACTTGGTGCGGTCTGCTAATTATTCATATATAAGTACAATATACAATATATAAAATATACAATAGACTTTTTCATGGCTAAAAATGTGTGCTTCACTTGTGCAAACCAAATGACACCACTGTTTCAACATGACGTTTCGCTAAGCATTTTGGCCTCCTCAGGAGTAAACTGCATTTATTAGAATATTTTTATTTCAAACCTAAACAACAATGGTAAACTATAACGTCAACCGATGCCATTCTTGATAAAAACGGTGCTCCCAATTTTCAAATTTAATCTGTCAATTCTCTGAATATCTAGGGCTGGCCAACAACACACCAACTTCATATGAAAAAAAAAAAACAAATAAAAATTAGTGATTAGAAAACTTACCGCAAACGTACTGGAAGCAATGATATTGACTGGGAAGATCATCATCTTAATAATCAAACAATGAACCTCATTAATCGAGTCGGTATATGAAGGGTAATCGCGAATAATATTATAAGTAGGAAAGATAGATACTTTTTTATATATAAGTAAGCCAATTATCAGACAGGATAACGCTTTTCGGGTATTCTAGTTAGTATAAATTAAACATTTTGTATCCGTTGAAACTTAATTTGTGCCTTTACTCATTTAACCAATCACATCCTTAACACTACCAATTTTTAATATCGACGGTTGAACAGAAGATCACTATATGCCTGAAGCCGGGTCTAAAAAATTCTTCCAAAAATTAACCCTACCAAAATTTTACAGAAGAACGCAGAATGAAACAATTTTGCGATGGGGCATCTTTCAATAGTTTGCTGAGGTTGGGTTTTATCGAATCGGCAGTCGAGATAAGTGATATTTTATTCAGATTACAATATCTTATATTTGAAAAGCGCAGCAACTATTCAAAAATAACTAACTACTGTCTTTCCTCTAACTGTATCCAAAAATCAAGCGGCGTTAGTGAAAGCCCATTTAGGTTTTTTGTCAAATCAGGAAGTTTATCACCCGGCGCCAAAATAAAATTGAAATTCTGACACAGTGCTGCTGTCATTAAGAACATAATATTACGCGTAAAAGTTTCACCCGCACAGAGACGTTTGCCTACAAACAGGATAGACAATTTGAGGTTAGTCACACTTAAGAATAAAAAATAAGTACTTTCAATAATATAAGCCAAAATTTACTAACCAGCACCAAATGGTAGCGTTATATCATTGCTTAAACATAATTTTCCGTTCTCATCTAAGAAACGTTCCGGTCGGAAATTCTCTGGATCACCCCAAGTACGTGAATCCATATGGAATGCATATAGAGCGGGTATCATAATTGTATCCTGAAATTAGAAATTCAAACATTTAAGGATTTAACTTAAAAAAAAAAAGGTTATTCAAAAGTAGCATATCGACTGCTGATTAGCTGCCAGTTCGCAAATTTCTCTTTCTCAGTGCGAAATGAAAAACTTGAAAAAAAAACTGTTAGTTTGCGAGCTAAATAAAAAACTCGGATAATAACTTTTTCTAGCGAAATAAAAAAATCACAAGGTCTCCCGTTTGCCGTATGTGGTATGCTTTACTAAAATTTTATATTGGAAGCCTTGAAAACAACAAAAATCTTAAAATATTACATGAAACAAATATCAAACATTTTTATAAATTTCTCAATAAATTAAAATCCCGAAAAATAATTTTACTAGCAAAATAAAAATATCAAAAAATTTTCATAAACTTCTGAGTGAAATTAAAAACACGAAAAATAACTGTTATTTTCCAAGCAAAATAAAAATCTCTAAATATTTGTATAAATTTCTGAGCGAAATTGCAAACTCGAAAAATTACAGTTATTATTCCAACAAAACAAAACTAAAAAAATACAATATTCCCCGCAAAATAAAAATATCAAAAAGTTTTTATAAACCTCTGATCGAAATAATGAAATCAAAAAATAACTGTTATTTTCCTAGCAAAATAAAAACCTCAAAAAATTCGGATTAAGCTCTGAGCGAATTTAAAAACGGGGGAAAAACTGTTATTGTCCGAACGAAATAAAAAACTATTATTTTCAAAAGAAATAAAAAATTCAAAAAATAACTGTTATTTTCTGACCAAAATCAAAAAGCTGAAAAATAACTATTATTTTCCGAGCTCAATAAGAAAATTGAAAAAACTACTATTCTTTTTCGAAAAAAAAAATCTCAAGTAGTTTAGTACTAATTACTATACATACATAATAAAAAACTAAAAAAAAACTATTATCTACATAGCGAAATAAAAAACTATAAAAAAAATAACTATTATTAATTACTATAATTAAAAACTAAAAAAAAAAAATTATTAAAAAACTATTAACAATTGCCAAGATCCCTGTTTCAAACAATTTCAAAGATAGGTTTTCAAACAAAGGCTTTTTCGAACTAGCAGCCGAATAGGCTGATATTCCACTCAGGTCTTGACATGCATGTATACATACTTTTGGTATTTTAAAACCCATCAGCTCGGTATCCGTCATTGCTTTATGCGGAAAATCCGAAGGCACTAAAGTCTCGATACGCATACCCTCACGCAACGTTGCCTCGGTATATGGCATATACCGACGATCATCTAACGTTGGCAAACGTCCACGTCCCACTACTGCATCGATTTCCGCTTGTACACGTTTCAACACCTCCGGATACAATAGGAAATATTGTAACAAAAAACCCATTTGTGCGCCAACAGCCGATGATGGAGGTATCGTAAAATCGACCAAACTGATAATGAACTGTTCACGATTATAACAATCTGTACGTCCTTCTGCATGCTCCAACTTCATTTGCTTTATATACAAATCAATAAAATTTCGTTCGCTACAGTCATCATAACTCGTTAAGTGGGAATCAAACACCTTTTCATAATATTTATAAAGAAAGACATTTGATTCCATTAGTGCCTCGTAGGAGCTTGCCTTTGGGAAAATATGTCTTATCCATGGTATTATGCTTAAAATTGTACCGTAATCATCGGTGCGACGTTGAAATTGCATAGCCATTTTTACCAACTGCAGCAACTCTGCTTGTTCGGCGCGAGGGCAGTGCTCATTGGTGAGAATGTGAAGGAAAGAATTTACAACAATTACACTTAATGTATTTGGCACACAAACTCTATAACCATCCGTTTTAGAAAGTTGTTGTTCATGTTGATAGCGTGGGCCTTTACGTATCAAATCCAAAAGATCATTGATCTGCTCCTGCATAACCGATTCAAAATCAGCAAATCGACGACCAAAACCATAATCGCGTAGATAACGTAATATAAATCGTCTTTGCTCCTTCCAAACGGGGCCCTCTCGGAAGAAGATGCCTAATGGAGAAAAATAACAATATGGCTTATATTTGTTTGTGAACATAAATTGCGAGTTGAGATCAACGATCTAGAGTTTTGTTATTCTTATCGAAGAATGTACTTTGCAGTTATGCCTAGTTCGGCGTCGGTTGAGAGGATGGAACACGTCCGCACTTATTTGATATTTCTACTTATTCAACTTACTTTCCAATATATCGATCAGTAGGATAGAACAATCGACTCCACTTACCTTCTCCAGATATCGAAAAATAGAGTAAGTGTGTCACTAGTAACCGACTGCTCTGTCTTCTACGAGATAAAGAGGAACCACTTTGGCATATGTCTTAGATTACAAGTCAAGCAGAACTTCTACAAGTCTGCAACGAAAGTCGATCCTCAAACACTATAAATCGCGCGAAGTATTTCCTTCTCTTTGCTACCACACACTGGCTTCTCAGCCCTCAACTCCCTCTTTTTCCAACGGTTTTCAATGAGCAAGTTTCATCGCTATTGCGACTTCTTGTTAGCCTCTGCCTTACAGTTCTACTGGTGCGCGACCTGATCTCACAACTTACCTGACTCACGTCCCTTGAACTGCGCTTTCTTCTATTTCCTTACCGCCCCTTTGATCTCAGACCTTTCGCCCTCCGATGATCGCTACCTCTTTTTCCGGCACGTGTGCTCTATTTCCTCGAATATCTCGCAGTTTTGAGAGTTATCCGCTGCAAAGCTGATTCGACCTGCTTTCCTTGCCGGAGCGCTACTCGGTACTGCGATAACGATCTCCTGCAGCCCGCTCCTCGCTCAATCCCCTTTCTTGGGCAAGACAGCAGCCTCCTCTTCCGCTCCGAGCTAATTAACGATAAGCTATCGTTGTTTTTCTAACCCGACTTTCCAATAATATCGCTCGTTTTTTCCGTCTAGTTATTATTCCCAGTATCATTTACAAAGTCTCTCTAGGTCCCGATGTGGGCACCGTTTAGCCGATACGGCCCGGTGTCGGGAGGATTCAGTCCAAATTCAGCTCATTATATTTCCTTGTTTCATATAATTCAATAGGCAGAAGAAGAACAGCACGTCGGCGTGCGCCTAAGCCAATCAGCCTAATAGTCCGTATCTAAGCGAAGATTTAAGGAATCCTTAGATCCACTAAAAACTGTGGTGTAGTTTCTTTGGGAAAAATTCCAATTTAAGAGGAGTTTTTTTACTTTATTGCCTAAAATAAAGGAGCTAAAAGGATCTTCCAACTTTGAACGTATTCCTTGAAAACTACGTCGGGATGGTCGTTGTTTCCCATTTGTTCCATTCACCATACACTATTACTTAATTATCTACTCACCATACATTTCATCAATATTTGATGTACGCATTTTCCCTACAAAAACTTGCGGACGTCCATCAAATTCTTGTCGATTTAAAAGCTCTTTAACTCCTTCGGCATTATGGACAGCAACTACAGGAAAGCTTCCAACATGAAAACCCAAAATATCCGATTTATACCATTTGCTAAATTTTAATACACTTTTATGTAAATATTTAGCATTAAGCATCATCATGAATAAATAACTGCCAAATATTGGTATGCGTGGAGGTCCTTCAGGATAACAGAGAAGGCACATTTTAATTATCAAAAATTTTATAAAAGTTTTCAGAAAAACACACAAACCTGGTGGAAAACCATCAGGACGTCCCACTGCATAACGATAAGAAATATATAAACAAATTACCGCACAAATCAATAATAAAACTTGTGTTAACATTTCGATTGAGTTTCTTTATTTTTAAAAGTCGGCAGTTAAATAACGACTGAAGAGTATGAATTTGTGTTCAAACGTTTTTACTTTAATTATTGCAAGACATGGAAAATGGAAAAATACTAGAATGTTGTTCGACTGTGATAAGTGTCGGTGTATTAGGGATATTCGGAAGGCAAATATCAAGATTACAAATGTGCGAATATTAATTGACGAACATTTGTATTTGCATAGTAATATCCCTTTTACGTCCCATATTCCTCTCATTTTGTTTAAGGCAATTAGGTTTGAGGTGATTTTGGCGACCTCAGTAGACAATGAAAATAATTTGACTTGATCAGAACTAAATGTTCTTTTGTATATTATTATATAATATTACAATCTTTTTAACCGGCCTCCTGAGATACGACTTTATTAACGACTTCGCTGAGACACGGCCTTATTAACAGAATGTATGAGATACGTCCTTTTAACCAAAACTTTTAGGCTACGACCTTTCTATTTGGATAGATCGTTATATGTACATATATGTAAATTGCAATCAGATACTGCTACTTACAGTGCTGGCAATCCTTGTCCAACCAATCGCCCGTTAGTGGGTGCCGTGTGTATTAAGTTTATTTTATATTTTTTTGTCAATGTACAATATTTTTATTGTTGAAATAAAGCGAATTTATCAAAAATGTTGGTAAAGAAAAAACATATTAATCGAGCTTTGAAAAAAAAACCCCTTTGCAAAATGCGGCCACCATGAATACTCCTTCGAACGGCATCTGCAAGGCAGATGAGTTTTCACTGAGAAGCTTTTCATGACAGAACCGCAAATGCCATGAAAAATCCAAAATTTTTAAAGTGTGCATAAACACACTTTTGTTATTTCGTTATATTTCAGGGTAACATATTCGCGTGAAAAAGAAAACACTATTAGTCGAAGAGATAACTGCATATAGTCGTAGTCCCAAAAGTCCCCTAATTATTAAAAGAAAAATCTCTAGGGTGAAAATTCACTCTATCCCTGTTCAAAGCAATTTTTTTTGAACCATCAAAGGAAATTCATAAAGAAAATGCATAAAAAAAGGAAAATACAAATTTCCAATAAAAACACTTCAAGCATGGCGGAACCATACAAAGTGGCAGCACGGTGAAATAAATACAAACCTTAATAAAAATTCCATGAACTTTATTCTTGCAATTCGATGAACTCATGCCAAAATCGTACTGCGTCGGAAGTTGAAGTGTCTAATCATAATAAAAAAGTATCAGTCAGCTCATTTCCGACTGCCACCTATATATATGAATCCGCTATGACTTGAAGTTCAGTTTACAAGGTGGAATTAAAATAATTTCTTGTGCGCTTTCTTATGATCTCAGTACCGCGCTTTATTGCGAACGCAGACGCGAATATTCGCTACATCCTTAATATGCGTTTTCTAACATACGAGGGTTGTTCGATATTTCGTTGACGTCCACACTTATCACATCACCTGCCGCCTTGTAGATGTTTGAGTAAACTGGGTCATTTATTTTGTATTTGAAAGTCATGTAATGGCAGCCAGGCTCATGAGTCATGACTTTAAAGAAAAGTGGGAAACCGCCTAAAAAATTATCACCGAAACTAAGGAAATGCTTCATAAATGCTATGGAAAATATGCACCATTAATTTTTATGGCTAAGAAGTGGTTCACTTAGTTCTGTTGTGGTTGTACCAGCGCAATTAACATAATACGTTTAGCTTACCTAAAAGAAGTCATCCCGCCATAAATCGTCAAAGTAATCTGTTGATCGATACTGTATGAATGAAGTTTGCTGGGTTGGCTTAGACTACAGGTTTATCACATTTGACATTAATATATGGATCTGAAAGCCACCCGCGAATGTTTGGCGATAATTTGAAATGAGTGCTTGGCGATGTCAAGCCGCAATCTGGAAAAGTCTTGGCGTCGTTTTGTTACCTTAGACCGAAATTAAGAGTTTTCCCAAATACGAATTTATCGCCCAACAAGGCTGCCACCTTAGTTTCGGGATGCACGAGGGTAATTCACCTCAATTGAAGAAGAAAAAACGATGGAACTGATATTGTTTGAAGCAGAAACGAGCGCATTAAGCGAAGAAAATATGTTGTGCAATTAATTATGCCCGTCCCTTTACGTGCACAATTACCATAGCAAAAATTCATTACATGATCCAGAAGGGGTTACTGCTATTTCCTCTACGCAATCCTGAAAAATGGTTTAAAAGGGTTAGTACATTCGGCTCAGATGAAAAGGACATCAGTTAAACAGGCGCATATTATAGAGCCTTCGAGACTATTATTTGCAAGGACTAAAAAATTCCAAAAATTCCGTATGTGGAAGTTTCGAACCTGGCATTTAAATTTGTCTTTAAGATACTTTGATTATATACAAGGTGATACAAAAGAGAGGGGAGATGCACACGAGGCGTAGCTTCATAGACGCGTATTAGACACAACATAAGAAATCTGTAAATGTATATTACCAAAGTGAGGAAGAGTATCTAAAACCAACAAAGTTTGGTTAGACATTGTTAAGGCGATTAAGAGGCTAAAAAGTGTTTGAAACTATAAATCGCTTTATTTCGCTAGCCCGCGGTGGTGTAAAGCTGTATTTTATAATTTATAAAAGACACGGGGATGCACACAACTTTTCCGACCTATTTTCTTTTGGTTCCGGGGACGCACACACCTGAAATAGTTTATTATTTTTTCAATAATTGTTCGGTTTTTGTAGCGGCGCTTGAAACGAGCTCGTGTGCAGTCGTAAAAGAATCGTAGCTACATGTAATATCTTGTACGCGTCTATGTAGCTACGCTTCGTGTGCATCTTACCCGAACTTAATCCAAAACACTGATGGGGTCACACCATCTTGTGCTTAATTCAACTTGTGAAAGATATTTTTTTTTAATAATAATAAAAATACATAAAGGTTTACCCACCAAAGCCCGTCCGACCGGCACGAGGGGCGCAGTTGTAAACAAAACAAAAATTGTGTTAAAACTAAGACGAAATCAGTACGAAATGCTGTTATTCCATCAGCTGTTGCTTGTTATTACGATTTTGCCAAGACGAATTTAGTACCAGGTATTGTTATCTCCACATCTGATTGCTTCTTCTTGATTATTTTGCATGCAGTGCCTTGTACTTTAATATGTCAGTTAAGCGAAATCAATTAAAATTTTCTTTTGACTTGACATTCTTCTGCACGGCAAATTTGTTGAATTCACTTTGCCACCACCTGGTATGGATTCGCCTTGGATTTTCCTAGCAAAATTTAGCACAGCAGAATGTCAGTAAAACGAAATCCGCGCTAATTTTCTTTGCATTTGCCAAAAACTGTGTGAATTTTCAAAATTTGAATAAAAGTCAAAAAGTTTATTGTCGAGGAATATAAAGTTTGATGTAGTACCGTGAGGCAGAAAATGAAAATATGCCTCGTGGCAATCAGATGCTAATCGAAGGATTGATTGCCTGTTAAATTTGTTGACGGGACTAATATAACCGGCACCAGAGTAAACGATATCGCGTTTAAGGAAGACAAAAATTACCGAAAGAAATATCTTTTATGAAAAGTTACCGAAATATCAAATATCCCTTGTAAGAACAAGCTAACTTCGGTACATTTATAGTATATTGGATACAATGTTAACATTAAGTATTGTAAGTGATTTTAATTAAATCTGAAGTGAAGTGATAATATAGTTATTGACATCTGGATAATTATTAAATTTGCTATGGTCAATTAAAACGCCAGTTAAGAAATGTTGCTGTTTAGCTGGGAAATATATGTAAATATTTCTCGAATATATTGATATTATTCTGCCATTATGCCAATTCATTTTAAACCGAAATACTTCCCAAATGGTTTTGGAGTATATCTCTTAATTTGTGATACACCAATCATGAAGAGTTTCTAAAACAGCATGTGTCAATTCTAAAGTGCGTTTCGTACCTGGCCTTTGGTCTTTTTTTATACTTGTATGAATTTCGTAGCTGAAAAGTTGCAAAGCAATCTCAAAACTTTTTCTAAAAAACTAGGAAATTTTTGAAAATTACAAGTTATACATATGTATGTCTTTCAAAATAGACATTGATTTTTGAATTTTTTTTTTATTGAAGTGAAACTAGAAAAATAAAAAATTTTTTTTTCAATCATTTGTTGGCAGCAAGGTATAACAAAGAAGGTAGTTCCACTCAAAATTTTTTTACGTATTTGGAGATTTTTGAAGTTTCATGTTTGTTGTTTTGCTAGAAGCGTTGCTATACCGTTACTGTTTAAGGCGAAATTGTGCTTTTTGGGGATGGAAATTTCCTT
This sequence comes from Eurosta solidaginis, assembly GCF_040869045.1. Taxonomy (NCBI): domain Eukaryota; kingdom Metazoa; phylum Arthropoda; class Insecta; order Diptera; family Tephritidae; genus Eurosta; species Eurosta solidaginis. The sequence goes on from NC_090319.1 coordinate 259,176,092, forward strand.
CAGGATGAAAACGCAATGGTCATAAAAATATGCCTTAGCACGATTTATAAGCATACATATCGATTGAGAATACAGTAAAACATGCAATTTTATTGAAAAATAGTGGATAATGACTCATATATTGGTTAATGACTCATATCTTTATGGCACTTTGACCCCTAGACAGAAAAAACACTAAAAATCCTGTTGTTCATCATGCATCTACAGTGAATATTTCTCAAGGCATGTTTAGAAAAAGTGTACCTTCAAAGTGAGTGGTAGGTGTTTAATTTGTTACGTTCGTGGGACGCCACATCCATGTCAATGCTAAAAGGGTAAAGAATGTGTATATGCGGGCTTGCCTCAAGGTGACCCCCGGTACAATGGGCAAAATAACTCTCATAACTAGTGGCTAACCTGCAGAGCTACAATTTCCTCCACAAGCGCTACGATTTAATTATACAATAAATAAAAAATGTGGACTTGTAGCCAATTTATCACCATTCAATTTCATAAAAATTTCGTTTAAGCATGCTAAACTCTTTGGAGATTGCGGTGTCGGTTTATAAGGACCTCCTTTGGGCAATCAATTGACACACGTGTATGTTTTGTCAACATGTTCTGAGCAAACGTACGGACACTTAAGAAGGCTATATTCCCTTGCTTTGTATACTTCCATCTATGTTTCTTTCCCCAAAGCAATTTTCGGGAGCTCGAAAAACTTATTAAAACCTTCTTTTCTAGGCTGATATTTCGTACTAAACTATTTCCAACGCATGCGGCTCATTTTTTTCTTTTTTATTTAAAATAACTATGAAAGTAAATCAGTCGTATCTGTTAATATGAAATCCATCAAAATTCGTAACATTTTTCAATTTGGTAGCTTGTTTCTGGTGAAATTGTCATTGTTCCCGCAAAAGTCAAGTGGCTAACGTCACACTATATGGAACTACCTCCATTTATTGTATCATGGTTGGCAGTGCAGCTTGTTTCATGACAAATTAAAGAAAAAAACGTGTTACTTGGATCAGGAAAGTACAAATAAACCTGTAAAAGGCACAGAGTTGGGCAATTTGCAATGGAAACCCATAATATGCATTTTTAATACAACAGATACATTCGTAGTATAAATTTGTTTGCCAGATAAGCTTGCTTTTCAGTTAAGAGGCGTTATCCAAAATCCGGGTGATATAAGAGCAGTACTGTTTTATGCTTGCGAGACGTGGAAAAGCTCAACTTCAATTCAGAAACGTCTAAAAGTTTTTATTAATAAATGTCTGCGCCGAATCCTGAAAATTCAATGGCCGGAAAGAATTTCAAATGACGACTTATGGTCTAGAACAAATCAACCTAAGGCTGCCACAGAAATAACCAAGCGTTAATGGTCGTGGATTGGTCACACTCTCAGAAGACCTCCAGTAAATATAGCCAGATAAGCATTGCGATGGAATCCACAAGGAAGCCGACGACCTGGTGCACCTGCGAAAACTTGGCGCAGAACTGTGGATAAAGAACTCGAAGACGCAGGATATACGTGGAATGACATCATAAGAACTGCACCTAACAGAATAAGATTTAAGTCGGTGGTCGAGGCCCTATTCTCCAATAGGAGTTGAGGAGGATGATGATGATGATGATGAAGAGCATTCACTAACTTTACTCAGTGAAGATAAACCTGAATGCCTTTGTGAAATTTTGGATATAGTATAGTCGTGAATATGAATGTGAGTGACTACGGCACAAAGTGTCATAGCGTTATACAAAATCTAAAGATAACAATCGTTTGTTTTATTCTGAAAAAGGGCATAATCGGCTTAGTTCCTAAATGGCTGGCGAAATCCTTGGGCTGAACCCTCCTAGAGGGTGCCGGCTGGTAATATTCACTACAGAAACCCTGCTAGGGGAGTGCTAGCTAAGTTCCGGAATCAGTGCCATTAGGGCCTTAGCTCCTTAATAGCTCTGGCATATGGAAGTGGCTCTTGAACGTGGTCTCAAGGTGGGGGCCGGACCGGTGGTGTTATGCGTTGCCGTACCTATGGTCAGCCTGGCTGGCGGCCCCCTCAAATAGCCCAATCGCTAACGGAGCCCTCTGGGAACCAGGCCACACCCAGTTCTAATCTTGGCCTTACCCCAGGTATAGCGGATCTCTGCCTGGGGTGAACGACCCCGTTCTCCGCAAATCATGATTTCAAATAATGGAATTAAAAAAAAAAAAATAATTGTAACGAGGCCGGAACTCGTAAAAAGCCGAAAGGGGTAACACCCATCAATCTGGGAGCTCGTGCGATGCAGGGCCCCTCTACAAGCCGCGGCGCGGCTATTGCGGGTGGTGCGCAAAGGCTTCAGGCGGCGCCGGAGCCTCGTGCATCGCCCGCAACTGACGACTGGTCCTGCTGCCTCTGCTAGTAACCCTCTCGGTAGGCAGTTTGCTACCGGGGGAGCAGCCCGCCCGCTTGCCTCCGGCTACGCCAACGGCGTTCACCCAAAGGAACGATAGGCGACCTCCCTCACAGATGCGCAGTAGCCACAGGCAGGTGGCTATAAGCATCCTGAAAAGGATGGCGAACGTCCCTAACTTGCTCTCCATCGCGTTGCCTGGGGCTCCTCAGCGTTAGGGGCTGAAATTGAGTGGGCGAAAACCTTCGTCCTGATTTTAAGAGGTCTGCTCCGGTGAAGGAACAGGGCTCCGGTAAGTGCAACCGTTCGATGGAGGTTGTGCAGAATGCTGCTAAAAGGTTTAGAGACAAAGACCCCTCCTTCGCAGAGGTTGCTAAAGGTAGCATCCTTGTGGGGGGTCTTTGAATCTAATCCTGAAAAGAAGCAGATGTTCAAGGAAAAATGGGACTGGATAAGGACCGAAATGGCCAGTTTTTCAGTTGCCTTGGTAAGAGAGAACACTGGACCTCCATCTGCTTGCAAAGAGGTGGGTTGGTATTAGGGGCAAGTCAAGTTGGTGGCCTGTGACGACCAGACGTCAGTTGACTTGTACAAAAAGGCAGTGGCTAGGTTGGGTGAGTTCTACCCTGGTGCGATGCTCAGGGCTATCGACTTCAAGGATATCCCATATAGGGCGAGAGCTAGAGTCTGGATTCCATCCAAGCCGGATGATCCAGAGAGAGTTCTTGAGGTCATAAGGACCTTCAACCCAGAGCTTCCTTGCTCTAGTTGGAGAGTCCTGAAGCTGGAGCATAGCACCAGGGCGACGCGTCAGGCGAAACTGTTGCTCAACAAGGAGTCACTGCCTTTCTTGGAGCGCGCGGATGGCGCTATTAAATTCGGTTTCGACAGCGTGAGGATTGAGGTTTACGCGAACGACCTGAAGGCGGCCTATGATCCGGCGCTGGAAATAGAGCCAGAGAAAGCTGAGAGCGAGGAGGAGGAGGACGCAGAACCAAACACGGTTAGTCCGGTGGATGACACATTTGGCGGAGACGCATCTTCGATCTCCTCGCTAACGCTGGACAGGCTTAGTTGTTACACTGGAAAGGGGCCAATGTCTGATGAAGACGGCGACTTGACAGTGGTGGAGGTGGTCGGTGCTCAGCCTAGTGCGGGTCTACAAATCAACCTCCACCATTGTAAAGCAGCTTCTGCTGCGCTGCTGCTCTAGTTTTCCAGTGGAGCAGCTGATATTGCCCTTATCCAAGAGCGTTGGGTAGTAGGGCATAAGATTTGCGGGCTGAAAGCTGCAGGATTAATGCTGGTGAGTGGTGCAACACATGGGAAACCGAGAGCTTGCATCTTGGTAAGATCTGAACTAAATTTTCTTTTTCTCCCACAGTTTAGCCACGAGGATGCTACAACTATTACGTTGACGGTCGGTGGTACGAATATTACACTGACGTCCTTTTACTTTCCTCATGAGGGGTCAGTTTCGACGGAGCTAGTCTGTAAGATAGCTCGGGATGCAAAGGGGCCACTGCTACTAGCGGGAGATGCAAATGCGCACCACGAGGCGTGGGGCAGTGGAGACACGAACGAGAGGGGTAAGTCACTCTTTGATATTGTTATTATACTCAGTTGAGCAGAGCTCACAGAGTATATTAACATTGATTGGATAACGGTTGGTTGTACAGGTATAAAGGAATCGAGATAGATATAGACTTCCATATATCAAAATCATCGGTATCGAAAAAAAATTTGATTGATGTTCGTGATTTTATGTCCGTCCATCCGTCCGTTAACACGATAACTTGAGTAAATTTTGAGGTATCTTGATGAAATTTGGTATATAGGTTCCTGGACACTCATCTCAGATCGCTATTTAAAACGAACGATATCGGACTATAACCACGCCCACTTTTTCGATATCGAAAATTTTTTTAAAGTCGAATTTTAACAAAAAATTTAATATCTTTACAGTATATAAGTAAATTATGTGAACACTCAACTCCATTAATGATATGTTGCAACAAAATACAAAAATAAAAGAAAATTTCAAAATGGGCATGGCTCCGCCCTTTTTCATTTAATTTGTCTACGATACTTAATGCCATAAGTCGAACAAAAATTTACCAATCCTTGTGAAATTTGGTAGGGGCTCAGATTCTAGGACGGCAATTCTTTTCTGTGAAAATCGGTTGAAGCCACGCCCAGTTTTTATACACAGTCGACCGTCTGTCCTTCCGCTCGGCCGTTAACATGATAACTTGAGCAAAAATCGATATAACTTTACTAAACTAAGTTCACGTACTTACCTGAACTCCTTTTGTATTGGTATAAAAAATGGCCGAAATCCGACTATGACCACGCCCACTTTTTCGATATCGAAAATTACGAAAAATGAAAAAATGCCATAATTCTATACCAAATACGAAAAACGGGATGAAACATGCTAATTGGATTCGCTTATTGACGCAAAATATAACTTTAGAAAAAAACTTTGTAAAATTAGTGTGACACCTACCATATTAAGTAGAAGAAAATGTAAAAGTTCTGCGGGCGAAATCAAAAGCCCTTGGAATCTTGGCAGGAATACTGTTCGTGGTATTACATATGAGCCGTTTATTTTGAAAGTGGCATAAGTCATTTAATGTCGTTTAGGTTCAGTGATAATTTGTTTGTATCTCTCCTCGCCTCCAGTTTGTTAGAGTCCACTATCCAAAAGATGCAATTCTTATTATTATTTTATAATTGTAGAACCATCTATATATGCATTCGTTCAAAAATAACAATGCATTTAAGTTGGAAATGACTTATGCCACTTTCAAAATAAACGGCTCATATATAAATAAATTAGCGGTACCCGACAGATGATGTTCTGGGTCACCCTGGCCCACATTTTGGTCGATATCTCGAAAACGCCTTCACATATAAAACTACCACCACTCCCTTTTAAAGCCCTCATTAATACCTTTAATTTGATACCCATATCGTACAAACACATTATAGAGTCACCCCTGGTCCACCTTTATGGCGATATCTCGAAAAGGCGTCCACCTATAGAACTATGGCCCACTCCCTTTTAAAATACTCTTTAATACCTTCCATTTGATACACATGTCATACAAACACATCCAGGGTTACCCTAGGTTCATTTTTCTACGTGGTGATTTTCCCTTATATTGTCTCCATAGCTCTCAGCTGAGTATGTAATGTTCGGTTACACCTGAACTTAGCCTTCCTTACTTGTTTATTATAACTTTAAGATTTGTAATAGGGGTTCGGTACCCACGTTTGTCATTAAGAGCAGACAGGAAGTTTTGGACGTCACCCTGATCTCGGGCAGCGGGGAATCTATGATAAAAAATTGGATGGTGCTTTATGACCACTCTTTTTCGGATAATAGATTTGTCCGCTTCGACCTCGGTGGGGTGGCGCTCAAAACTGTCTCGAATAGGAACCTTAAAAACGCCAACTGGCTTATCTACAATGAGGAGCTTCAAAAGAGGTTCTCAGAATTTAGTGTTCATATACCCCAGAAAGAAACTGCTAAGGTCGTCGAAGAGGCGGAAGTTTTGTAGCGAAATGGAGATGGTGTCTGAGGGATCTAGGCTCAGAAAGGTGCTCTCTGGTGCTCCAAAATGTGTCCCGGGATGCCTGCAAGGATCTGATGGGACATGGATAGATTCGGCAGAGAACACCGCTGAGTACGCACTTTCCGGGCGCTAGTGATGAAATAATGAACTGGAGGGAGACTCACACTGATGAGCCGTATGAGGAGAAGTTCATTACTATGGGTAAAATTAAATGGGCTATATTGCCGTTCAAGCCCTTCAAAGCATCAGGGCCGGATGGATTGGCCCCTCAAGCAGCAAGCAATCGAACTGAGTTCTTTGTGGTTGTATAACATCTTCAAAGGAGTTTGTGCTCTTAACTATAATCCACGGGGTTGGAACGATTGAAGGGTTACCTTTATACCAAAAGCTGGAAGGACTGGCCACGCGCCTCTAAAGACTTCAGACCGATATGTCTGACATCTGTTCAGCTGAAGACACTCGAGAGGTTAATGGACTCCGAATTAAGGGAGTCCTTGGAGGGCAAGTTATCGACATCCCAGCATGCGTATATGAAAGGAAGTCGATGGAGACGGCCTTGCATGCAGTTGTCCCCCAGATCGAGAAATCCTTGGCGTTCAAGCTTTCCTCGACATTGAGGGAGCTTTCAAAAACGTTACGCCCTCTGCGATAACTGATGCACTAATCGGCTTTGGGCCGATTCAGGGCTAGTGAAACTTGTTCAGCAGTTACTGTTGCGAAGAAAGGTTCATGCTGACCTGGCTGATTCAACGGTGGTCAAATACATACGGAAAGGCACCCCGCAGGGGGGTACTGCTCCACTTCTATGGGTTGACACACTTAATGAGCTGTTCGCTCTTCTTGAGAAGGACGGACGCAAGTTCATCTGCATATGCGGTTACCTTGCGCTGTTAGTTAGCGGGAAGAAACAAAGCTGAACTGGTTCTGTTCACCAGGAAATATAAGATACCTGCGTTCAGCTGCCGGTGCTAGCGGGTATGACCCTGACGCTGAGGGACTCTGCCAAATACCTAGGGGAGCTATTCCGCGAAGATCGGGATTAGCACCGGATATTACCCTGTGGCTGTACACCGCTGTGGTTAGACCAATTCTTTTATACGGGGCAGTGGTCTGGTGGACTAGCTTAGATACTAAATCAAACCTACGGGTATTCCAGAAGGTACAAAGAAGTGCTCTAATCTGCGTGGTGGGGGGGTGCTCTGCGCACCACCCCTGCGGAGGCGCTGGACACCATTTTTAATGTGTTGTCAATAGATTTAATGGTCAAGCAATGTGCGGCCTTTTCTGCTCTGCGGCTGCGAGAGTTATCCGGATGGAGAGACAATGTGGATGGCCATGCAGCCATCCTTAAGTATCTGGATTCACCTTCGTCGGAATATTGCGCTCCGACTGTATTTTTCAATATGAAGTACGAAGTTATTATCCCGGATAGGGATTATTGGTTTAAGGAGCGACAGGCTGCAGATATATACTGACTGCTCCAAACTGGATAATAAGATGAGTAGCGCTGCCTTTGCACCTCAACTAGGGTGGAATCTATCATTTGGCCTACCCGATCATTGCAGCGTCTTTCAGGCGGAGGTGGCTGTTATAAAGGAGGCCGCTGATCACCTGGGGAAGGCCGCGAGACGCACAAAAAGTCTCCTTCTTCTTGGAAGGGGGCATATCTCTGGTGGTTGGACTTATAACCGGCCACATAGCAATCGGGAGGCACGCACAACGGCTGGGTGCTTCTATAATGATTAGTGCAGGAGCTGCAAAGACGAAGAGGAGACAGAAACAGTCAAACATTTTCTGTGCGATTGTCCCGCGCTTTGGCACAAGAGGAAGAAATCTCTGGGATATCCCACTCTAGCCTAACCTAACCTAGTTCCTAAATAAGACGTTTTTAAACAAAATTCTGAAATATTTTTCTGAGATAAGCAGATTTTGCACAGTCACCCGATAGAGAGCCAACAGCCAGACTTCGAAAGGTCAAGAAACTAAAAAGTCGTTTATAAAACAATATATTTATATTTTTCTTTTTTAAGAACATGTATTTTAGAGTGGATCAAAAGAAATTCATGTGCGGAAAATGCTTTGTGGACCATTCTAAAGAAGTCTATTTAATTTATTTAGACCCTATTATGGATTTAAATCCTAATTCTAGCATGAAATCCCCTAGAGCAAAGAAATAACAATAAGTTTTCGACCGAAACAGAGTACATACTGTAACAAATTTTGGGAAATTCCACTTATTCCAAACCTTCTGCTAACGTTCGAATCGCTAAATTGTGGAATAAATCACTCCAATATTCAATAATGCAAAATGGTCTTTATTATGGACTACTTCGAAAGTACTTCACAATAACACTTAAACTTCACAACCAATAGCGTGCTTAAATCAAATCTTATTACTGACTACTCACCTTTCGCTGCTTTTATACTCTCTGTTGCCTCGTCCACCCATTTCTGCTAAGGTCTAGTAACTGCGCGAACTTCATGCCTGATTACCAGCCATATATGTACATGTATATTTGTAGTTTTAAAGCCATATGCGTGTGTATATGTGAGTACTACTTCGGCTGATGGTGAGTATCCCTCTGCTGCGTTGTATGTATATGTGTAAATGATGATTGATTTGTTTACGTACATACAAGTGGCTGCTTAGTATCAGATTAGGGATGATAGTATCACTTAGTGATGTGAATATTCGTCACACTGCCCTCCACCTAAGTCTGATCGTCCCGATCAGACAAATCGCTCGACCTAACCGCTGCTAGCCTCTCCAAATGAACCACCCTTCTCACGAAAGTGTGGCGAGCACGAATGCAAAATCTAATATTTATTTAGTCTAATTTCAGCGCTTGTACTTTAAGCACCTATCACACGAACTCTTGGTACAGTGTTTGGTCGTACAATGCGGACATGTACATATGAATTCAAAATGCTTCAGGTTGAATGGAAAGTAGAGTTTTTTTTGTTTTAAATAGCGCCAATAGGCCACAATGCTTAATTTGCTGAAAAATTATGCAAGCAAAGCTTAAGTCGACATTTCATTTTACTCCACAGGAGCGTAAATACTCTTACCCCTGTGAATCAGTATTTTCACCTACATATGGCTTTTATTAAAAACTAGTACATAAGCAAACTCACTGATGAGCATTTGGAAGATCTGCTCAGAAGTTTCAAATGTCGTTTTAAATTACGATGATTTAATTAAATACATTTCTCCGTAGTTTTTCTATTTTATGTTATAAAATGGAGTTGAGCTTTAATTAACGTTTTTATAATTTTGTTATTCAATATTATTTTATAAAGCATTGTCTCCCAATTTTTGCTATTTTAAACAAAAATAACTTCCATGGTGGAATCACCAGGTGATGTAAATAAAAAAGAAACAGAAGATGTACGCTGCGATGTATTTTCAACGGTCAGAGAGGGTAAAATTTTTACCCTCTTTGAAAAATAGAAATAGTTATAAAAATAAATAGAGAAACTGGTTTTTTCACTATATCAGTGAAACCTAACGCAAATTCAAAAGGGCATACACAGGATCAGTGCTCGCACTATATATATATTACCTTTGGCATCGAATAAAAATAAAAACTTAAACTCTGATAAGCAATTAAATTCCATCTGAATTAACCTACTGGTAAATGTGAAACAAAAAATACTAAAACTACCGTATTTTACTCCTGAAAAATGCAAAAAAACAACACTTTTTCGGGGACAACATTGGTGAAAATTTTCAAATGGCCGAATGACAGAACAAAAAAGAATTTAGAGCGAGACAATTGACGGCTTACTTCACCTGGTTATTCCACCATGATAACTTCAACCCAACCTGAAAATTTTTCATTCATATGTACGTATTTTTCGACCGTTCTGTGTGGTAATAGTGCGTGCGACACTTCCTATTGTACGGACGTAGAAATCAAACTAAATGTGTTTGGCCGTTGATTTTGACGAAGTAGTCATTTTTTTTTGCTCGTCGTACACGTACATGGCCGCTTAGCAGGTGCTAAGATCATGTCCACCCATGCTTATGAGAAAGTGCTTGTCGAATAGAGTATATTGCCACTCCTAGAACAACTGAGATGCGAATGATATCTAACTCTTTTCCTGCTTCATCCTTAATTTTTTCTGAAATTTGTTTCAAGTAAGCGGTGCTGCTTTTAGGGAAACGTCGATAAAATCTGAACGTGGCCAGATAGGCTAAAGACTTCTTTGAACGAATTGTTTCTTCAGTAAACTCTTCTATAATAAACTATCACTTATTGAAATCAAGTAGATAAGTTATGGAGAAAAAACCCCCTTCGCTCCTTTTACATGGTGCTACAAAATGTTTTATTAGATAAAGCTAGTTTGTCATAATTTATAAACAAACGTACTATACCTGTTAAATCATAAAATCATTCCACTGGTGATTACAAGCATAAAATAAATTCGATGGCGCATAGTCATGTCAAAATAAAAAAGGTTTTAAATTTACTTGGAGCTTTTTAATAGCTCATAGAAAATTAAGTCAAAATGCTGCATGTAAATTTAAACCTATTTTATTTTGACTATGACTATGCGCCAATCTCTTAATTTTTTAGTTTATCCATTTTTGGAATTGTTTACTTTATTTTTATAGCAGTGTTTGATACACAAATTTAAGCATTTATATACGGACAACAGTGCCAATCTTCACTATTTGGAATATGAACGATAGATACAGAGATTTCTTTGAATAAAATTTAGCAACGCTTAAATTCACAATTAAATATTACAACTAACAAATACACTTTTTTAATAACAGTGACAATTATGTGTAAGATTAAAAAGCATTAAGCTTTCTTAAAAACCTAATTTTTTTTCTTGTTCAATTATTTTATTCTGTAGTTTGAATGTGCTGTTTTCTTTTAATAATTCGTTCATTTAATTTGCTATTTATTATTTTATTATAAATATAACTATTTTTAGAATTATGTGCATGAGTTTGATTAAATTTCTTTACATGCTTACGAAAAATGCAGCTTATTAGTGTTATATATTTAGAATATTTATATATATATTTTTTTTAAACTAACAAAATATATTTTTTTATTGTTTTAAATGCCTCTGTAAATGAAAAAATAATAATAATAAATCTTAAAAAATCACTGGGTATAAGTTTGAATAAAAAATGCCATACAAAAAAAAAAAAAAAAAAAAAACACACTCAAGAAATGCTAATGCTACAGAAAAAATTCGTTTGTCAGTAGTATCGTTTTCTCAAGAAAACTAACACTGCATCTAATTTTTTCTTGAGCAAAGACCCTGCATGAACACATTCGTTTAAATACCGAGGATTACAGTGCCTGCATCTATTTATTTTTTGAATGGAATTTGCAGTTCTATTTGAGCACTAGTGTTCTTTTTTTTCTCTTGTTTAGTATATAGTGCATCTTCAATTCGAGTATATTAGTTTTAATATATTTCATTCAAATGCATTCTGAATCCGACTTTCGTGTCTTGCAGGGAAGTGACGCCGCAGAGAGATAAAGGAAATTTGAAAACTGAAAACTTGACTGCTACTATTTTTCACAATATAATACTGTAACGAATTTGCTGCAAATCCTCTTATTTGCCCTTTTGCTAGGTTCGTATCACTAAACTGTTGAATAAATAACTCCAATATTGAATAATGGAAAAATGGCCTTTATTAAAGTACTTCACAATAACACTTATACTTTGCTACTCGCTGGCTTAATAACCAAACTGATTGATAACTCAAATTAAACTCTACTATTGGCCGCCAGATCGCGTGCTTAATCAATAACTGATTGAGTGCTTAACTCAAACTGAATTCCAGCGCCTCTACATTTGCTGCCTTTTATACTCTCTGATTTCAACGTTCGCATCTTCTAGGCGTTTCCATTTCCAGAATCTACTAGTTGCCATCAGCTATCAAATTTCTCAGCTGTAACTACAATCGCACGATTTTATAGCTTCTCTCATTGCATACTTTCAGGAGTATCTCAGATATATGCATGTGTTTGTGCATTGATTCTCCGCTGCTCGTATACGTACATGGTACATATGTGTAGACGCAATTATTGTTTCTTTTATGTATGTAGATACATAATGATTGATCTATGGATGTGCATTATATCACTGTTTAGCATCGGCTTAGACATAGCAGCACCCTTTAGTTTTGCTAATATTCATAACACTGCTCTCCACCTAAGTCTGATCGTCCCGATCAGACAAATCTCTCGATCTAAACGCTGCTAGCCTCTCCAAATGAACCACTTTCATTTTGGTTCGTGGTTTGCCAATGGTTTGTATGCGGTACACTACATCGTGATCCGTTTTACAACTTTGTATGGGCCTTCCCAGTTACACTGCAATTTCTGGGACAAACCTTTTTTCCGTTGTGGGTTGTATAGCAGTACCAAATCTCATTTCAGAAACCCTTCCGAATTAATTGCTTTATCGTACCTCGTTTTCATCTTGTCACTCATAATCTTTGCTCGTTGCCTTACCAGATCGTGTAACTCTCTCAGCTCATCTTCCAAGACACCAGTGGATTTCTTGACATTCCTCTCCGCATCGGCATCTATCCCATACTTCAAATCGCTGGCAGTCGAAGGTCATTGCCAAAAATTACCTTTGCGGGAGTTTGGCCCGTTGTCCCATGTACTGCCGATCGGTAGGCCATCAAGAATAATGATATGTGTGTATCCCAGTCCTTATGGTACTTGTCTACTACTTTCCTTAAATGCTCCTCCAACGTTCTATTGAAACGTTCCACTATACCATCGGACTGAGGATGCAATGCAGTTGTCCGTGTTTTCCGAATGCCCAACTTTTGCACATTTCTTGGAACACAGCTGATTCAAAATTCCTGCCTTGGTCAGAATGTAACTCCATTGGTACACCATACCTTGCAACCCATTCGTTTGTAACCACTTCTGCTACTGTTTCTGCTTCTTGGTTTGGGATTGGGTATATATCTGGCCATTTACTGAAATAATCCATAACCACCAGTACGTATTTGTTTCCGTGGTTGCTAGTAGGAAATGGACCTGCGACATCCATGGCGATCCTTTCAAATGGTGCACCTGAGTTATATTGCTTCATCTGGCCATGACTTCGTGTTTTGGGCCCTTTCGCTCTGTTGCATACCTCGCAGTTGGCAATCCCCTCGGTGACCGACTGACGGCAACCAACCCAATAGAATCTCTGCTTCAATCAAATACAAAATTCATCAATTACAAAAAAAATTTCGTTGATCTGTCACATTTGTTAATTTATCGTTATTTTCAACTACTAAAAACTAAATAACTTGAAAAAAATCTATAAAAAATTCTTAACTTGCTTACATTTCGTTAAATGTCAATTATTGGGGGCTTTTTCGCATAATAATGCATACATTTACAATACACACGCATACATAAGTATATATGTATGTATGTATGCTTAACTTTTCAGCAACTTGAATATTTATTTGACGTCATTTAACAATCAATCTGTTTGTTCTTTTAACACTTTTTTGTTTGGAATGTCTTGTATGGAGCAACATTTAAGAATATCTGCATTCTTAAAACATATTTGCTAACTTTGATATTTATATATAAGCATATGTACATATACATATATGCAAATTACTTATTTTTCTATAATATAAATATATTTAATATATATTCAAATGAATACGATGTATTGGTACATATGTATCTTTGTATATCCAATGTGTTTTTCTAAATTTCGTGTAGCCACTTTGATTGGAAAGTAAAATTATGTATATAGAATTCTAGACTTCCTCAATATCAAATGCACATAATCTTCGTCAATATGTATGTTTATATAAACTAGTTTCAATATACATATATAATATATATATTATATATGTATGTTACTATCTATAAAATGAAACGATTGCTGCTGCTGCATTTATTCTGTCGCCTGAGATTCCTGTTGTACCAATTTGAAACGCCTAGGAGATTTGATTGAACCGCGAGCGAATGATTTTAATTGCCCTTTCTGTGCCAGCGTCCTACAAATATAACGCGATATGAGCGTTTGCGGTCGATTTTGCCATTCATTCATAACTTCTTTGGGTGCGTTAACCTGAAAAAAATAACAAATTGAAAAAAAAGTTTAGTGTCAGATTTGCAGTTAGAGTTGCGGAAAATAATTTTTTATCAAGAGAATTTAATAGATTAGTGAATGTATGGCAAAACACGGTTATCTCCCGAATTGGTATATTGAATATTTAATACCGCTGTGAAGCCAAGAGTCACCTATATTTCTTAAGTTTGGTAGCCGAAGCACGCGCAAAGAACAGCAAAAACAAAGTTAGGCAAACTGCATTGTAATGGCATAACAGATGCGATGGGAACCTCCTCTGCTGATGCACTTAGTGCCGTAGTGGAAATACCTATCTCACCTATCCTAATAGAGAAAGAGGCTACACAGGCATATAAAAGTAATAAACAAATTCATTGGAAATCCCGTATTGCAACTACAAAACTCCAGCGGGTTAGGGGGCTTAGAATATACCCGCGGCAGGTATGCTTGTCATAAGAGGCTACTAAAATACCAAATTGATTCAAGGGGCCCAGGGCCTTCGGGGAGTGTCGTTATCGCTACAACAACAACAACATGATGCAATGGCCCCTTCGCTCAAAACCTTACAGAATTTCGAGGTATCCATTGTGGAGAAATCTCTTTGGGAAACAGGGAGTCCATATAACAATTTTGGTCGAATATTTTTATAACTGCCTATTTCATTGACTCCAAACTGCTTGAGCCGGTACAAAAAATTGTAAATTCCCCTTACAACTCACCTGATCGCCATTCAAACGATTTAAAAGCGCAACGCATACCACCGCCGCTTTGATGCCAGCATGATATGTAAGCGCAGCAAATATTGTACTCTCCATTTCAATATTGACAACGCCTTTACTGCTTAACATTTCTAAATATTCCATTTTATCAGCTTCGGTAAATTCGCAGAATGCACCATCCAAACGACCTTGACCTTTAAATACACAAAACAAGTTTAACGCAATACACACATTTTAATACGATTCAGGTTTTTTAAAATACCTTCATAGAAGTCATTTGTACAAAGTGTTTTACCGATGATCACATCATAAGGATCATCCTCACTGTGCAATGCCTTCAACTCGCGCGCCAATTTTTTGTCTAATTTGGCAGGTCGTAATACAGTTTTACCCAAAATTGTCTAATCATAGAGATAGATAAATTGTTAGTCCAATGATTTATGTACATGATATTAGATTTAGTTTACATTACTTACAAATTCATGTGCATTACGCATATGACTGTCGAGCGCTTCATCGGTGATGATAACTGTACCCCCTTCAACTCCTATACCACCACATGTGCCAATACGTATAAATATTGGATCTTGACACTTGGAATGGTACATGAGTTTGATTAATTCATGTAGCAATATGCTAACAGAGGGTGTTCCCATGCCGTGACTAACACAAAGCACCGGACCTACTTTGTACATTGAGTATCGATATGAATAGGCGCTGATATCTTCTAATTTTGTACCGGCGGGTAATTTGTAACCTATTTCTGACATTATGAAATGTGCAAAGTTTTCCATGCGCTTTGGTGTTCCGCCCATGCAAACGAACTGCAATTTGAAATAAAAGAAATAAATTGAATGGTTCGAAAGACTATTTTTTTTAAATTTGTAATATGAATGCACTGTAATATGTAACTAAGTAATTTATACTATAGTTTGAATATAGTTTTAGACTTTATTTGAGAGAATTTTTTACTAAGTCACTTACTTTAACATCACCGAACATCTCTTGTAAATCATGACTACCACTGCCCAAAGCGAGATGATAGAGTATATCTTGATCCATTAATTCGATATTGGAATTTCGCAGTTTGACCGTACCATCGGAATATCTGTTGGTATAAAAAGAAAAAATACAGCAAATTATTAAATTAATATAAAATTTTTGGAGGATTGAGGTTGCAAATCGTTACTATCGTAAAGATTTTTAATTTTTATTCAAAATCAACTCGGCATCCGTTTGTTTAGAAATAATGAGGGATGACAACGATCCGCGTCTGAATATCCTCATAGTTTAAAAAACTTAAATTCAAAAATGGTTGCTATATAACGAATAATAAAAAATAAAAAATAAATGTAAGGCGCGATAACCTCCGAAGAGATCTAAGGCCGAGCTTCTCTTCCAATTTGCGTCGTGCTCCTCTTGATTTTCCCTAGAAATTGGCCGAACGGGACCTACATGTTTTATGCCGACCCCGAACGGCATCTGCAAGGCAGATGAGTTTTCACTGAGAGCTTTTCATGGTAGAAATACACCCGGAGCGCTTGCCAAACACTGCCGAGGGGCGACCCCGCTTAGAAAAATTTTCTTCTAATTGAAAAACCTTATTTCTAAAATTTTGATGTTACTAAACAATTTACGGGCCCCAAAAAAAATCTACTCATGCATTTGATTCATTTGAATTAACGACGACTCATTCATGAATCATTATTAATGGATTACATCAAAAAAAATTTTTGCAACATCATCTAAATGATTTTTGGACTAAGAGCTGAAAATAAAATTAACACAGAATATTTACTATTTATACTGTTTTATTGTAACGTGGAAATAGAATTTTCTCTTTTAACAGCCACATATTATTTCAAATAATCCTTTCTAGTTATTTGGTAACATTTTAATTCATTTCTGATAAATTTAATGATGATTATCGACAATGTTTTTACAACAGTTTTTTGAAAAAAAAATATATATTTTTTGGGTTTTGGTCGAAAAATTTACCCTTTACCCTCATTACTCCAGTTGATATTCTACATTGGATATCGAGTTCATTCTTACTATATAGTTTGGCAGCTTAAATTGAGGTTATTAGCGAATTGAGGTTGGTAGGCAGTAGATGATGGCAGTCGAATGTGGTGGAATGAAGAACAGCACGAAGACCAGAGTTTCATTGCATCAAAATACCTTCAATACTTGAATCAATATTACAGATAGATGTAAAAATAACTCTTTATTATTGCAAATAAGGTGTTATAAATGCTATATGTTTCAAAATAGGCAAAGTTTATGTCTGTGTAACATTTAACTTGAAAATTTTAAACGAATTTTGTAACATGTAGTTGAATAATGTTTGTGCTAATTTTCAACGATCAGCCGGGAGTTGCGCTACTTGTTAGGGCTCAAAGATGGAGTTGAGGTGGCAACAGCTGTTTATTCTGAAGAAATAAACAAGTGATTGGCAGCATTGATGAAGCGTTATACATTAAAAATAATGCATACAACTTTTTTTTTATTTTCATGAAAAAATTGCTATCTTTTTTCAACTTGATTAGCAGCATATTTATCCATATAAAAAATTACACATTTTGGTTGAGAAATCTATAATAATCCAAGTTAAGCCAGTATTGCGAAACCACGTTTGAGATTTGAGAAGTTGGCTAGTTATCAACTTAAGTTTTAATGTGCCCCAAGCCCAAATGTTTATTGGGATATTATAGATATTTTATTTGTAAGTTCATTATCATTTACGTTTATATTGCGCAATCAATACTCATTAAAGCGGAATCAAGGTTTAAGTTCAAACTAATCAGCTCTAATCAGCTGATTTTGATTATACATATTTTTGTTTTTTTTTGATTATTGTTAGTTTCCTTTATTTATAAATATGTTTTTTTGTTCTCTTGTCATTAAACAACTGTTATCTGTCATTATCAATTAGCAAGATAAGTGTGTTTAGGGACCGAGCGTGTTCCTAAATCAAGTAATTCGATATTTTCTTATATATGTATGCTAATATTTATTTTTACTTAAATATATTAAACAAAATATTTTCAAGTAAACTTTCACAGCTTATTCGGTCTATGGCAAAAAACAGATTTTGCCGAAGAATCACGTTCGACATAAATTTGCGGAAACACCGGCAATAGTTTAAGGTTCCAGCTGTTACTTTCTTGATTATTTTTTGCTCGATTTAAAAACGCACTTTAGTTGTAAAATGTTTATAGTATGTATGCATAAATAGGTTGCAAAGTGTATATGCAGAGCATTTACTACAACGTTTTTATTTTAATTAGATGCTTGGCTAAGACAAACCCTTGCTTAATTAATACCTATTAGACGCTCAATAACGTTAATTGACCGTAGCCAGGTTCAAATTCATAATTTTTCGCCCAAGGTATTAGTAGTTATTAGGGCCTCCAATTTTTTCAAATTTGTTAAAAGAATGCAAAAATATTCATATGAGGAATGTTTTAAAATGCTTATTACAAGTTTATAATTTTAAAAATTTTATATACTAACACTGATCCAATTGAAAAAAATTTGTCATAATTTATCCATCACAATAAAAACTCTTAAAATAATAGGTTTTCGACAACATTAGAATAACAGTGATGCTGTTAATTTGACACAGATTTCCGTTTCTTTGAGATAAGCCGACTATTTTTCATACTATTGGCAGTTATTCGAATTCAGTACTTTTAACAATAAAATCCGTTAAATTGATTCAGAATCTGTCCTTTTAAGGAATATTGCTAGTTTGAGACTAACACTTGCTTTTCTGTTGACGATCTTAAGAAATTAGTTCTCTTGACAAAAAAACTCTGTTGAGCTAGATATTATGGGACAAAATGTATAAAGTGGATAACTAAAACAGTTGCCTTGTTTCATAAAGGATCAAATACTATCATTTTTCCTACGGTACGGAAGATCTTAAGAAATTAGTTCTCTTGACAAAAAAAACTCTGTTGAGCTAGATATTATGGGACAAAATGTATAAAGTGGATAACTAAAACAGTTGCCTTGTTTCATAAAGGATCAAATACTATACTTTTTCCTACAGTTTATTTTAAAAAAAGTTGCATATTTTGCAAAAAATTGCGAATTTAAACTGAAATTATCGTTTATTCTATTGGTCGTAAATTCTGAACGGGTAAAGATATTTTAACCAGTTTTTTTGTGAATAAATCTTAGAAGTCTATACTTTGAGTACAAGCTTTTCTATATGAAAATATAATCATTAACATATTTTGGTCCTTTAGGTCTAGTGTGTAGTGTGCCCCACATGAGTTTTGCTTGGAGCGTAGTCGTCTGAGCCCACTATTACTGATAAGAAAACCTGAGAAGTCAACACACTATCGAATACACAATCCATTGATCCGCATTTTATTTGTCCAAAGGTTAATTTAATTTGTGTTTTTTAAAATGAACGAAAAAGTGGATTTTTGATTTTCATAATTTACATTTTTGAATTTAGATTGGAAAGTATGGAGAAAAAAATATTATTATTTTTTTCATTTGAACCGCTTTACCGACATTTTCGAGTGATTTAAGTTTTTTCCCGTTTTAGGTAGCAGCTTAGACAAACTCAGATCCAGCCTAAATAAATTGTAAAAATTTGGCGAATTTTGAGGGAGTTACATATGTATGAATTCAATACTTTAGGCAAACAGAATACAGTAGATTTAAAAAGTCTATTTTATTTACAATATACTTAGGTCCATGAGTGATTAAAACATGAGTGGTTAAACTCATAAATTTTTTAAAACTTTTTTAAATTAACTCTTAGCTATTTTATAGCATTATAAAACTATGTTACTTTCATTCTACGGCCTTGAGGAATAGTTCCATAATGTATCTGAAACAGTTGGGTAAGGGGTTTCGAAGGTATATAATTTTTGTCCCTCAAATTGAAAAATTGTATACTCCAAACCCATCTCAAACATGGCCATAACTTTTAAGCTTAAGTCTCAAGTGAATAATAACATTTTCCAACATTTTTGAAATTTTTGTATGTACAAAATTATATGTACACTGAAACTTTTTTAAATTGAAAAGAAAAAGAAAACTTATTTTAAAAGTTTAAAGAATTTTGGTAGTCCCCTTAATGAATAAATTTTGATTTAAAACTTTTCTCAGTGCTACAATATTTTTGAAGAATATTTTGTTGTCAATTTGTTAGTGTAAATTTGAATATCATACTGAAGCGCCTTGGCTTCAAATGGAAGTGCTTTTTCTTTTCACTTTCATATAAGTTCAGACACTTCCATATGAATCGAATTTATATGTGAGGGCACATGGAATGTTATGAAATTTTTTTTATATTCAATGTGTGAATTTTTATCTGTGTCTATTCTTCAGGGCAAAACAAAAATAAGGCGCTACAAGTGTAAAGGGGTTAAGCAACTCTGGGATTTACGATCACGCATCGAAAAGCATTTTCACTCAAATGATAAATATGAGACTGTGAAAAGATTCGTAAAAATGATAGCATGTTTTGGATCTAATAAGTACTGGTAACCATATATTTACCTAATGCAGTTAACCATTTCAGAGCTATTGCGATTGAAAACTGATTTCGATCACGGATCGTATAACACGATACGGCGCCTGAGTAGCTTCACTCAAATTCCATACCCAGGTGACACTTAAGTAAATCCAGACATGGACTGTAACGATTGAAAAATTAACAATGCTGGATATCTAATAGTTTTTGATTAATAAACCATATTGTCAGCGTTTTATTAATTCGTTTTTAGTTTTTGCCATAGATCTAATAGATATTATCTTTTGTTCATACATAAGTATTTATCTGAAAAATTGCAAGAAATTTTGTTTTTCTTAGTGGTTTTGATATTTACATTTCGTTATTACTTAGTCATAACAAAGACTGTATCCTTATTTAATTGATTCATATTTATTAATCAAATACTACCGAAGTTTCATAAAAGTTTAATCATTTTACAAATGACGGTATATCGCTGATACTAAATTTGGATATGCAAAACTATACATAGTATATACATTAAGCTGGGTTGATTTGCATGGACGAAAGTTAACCCATATCGCGCCATCGATTTTTCGATAGGTTTTGGGCTGAGGAAAAAAAATTTCCACTAAGCATACCCAAAACAATAATTTTCGAGCCTGCAAAATTTGAGTTTTTTGACTTTTTTTTTCTTTGATTTTTAAAGTTTTTTTTCATCACCTGCTTAAAAAATTTTCACTTGATTTTAAAATTTTCATGTATACCCTGTCCGACTCAAATTGTCCGCTAAAAACTTTGGCGATAACAGTTTTTTGAAAGAAAAAAAATATTTTTTCGGTTTTGAGGAGTATTTTTGTGAAAAAATTTATTTTTTTTAAGGGTTTCTTCAGAAACGTGCAAAAGTGTTGCCGATGAAAACGAATTTGTCTCATAGTTCCTATCCCACTTAAAATTATGCGATAAAAACGTTGGAATTACCAGTTTTAAAAAAAAAATTATTATATTTTTTTTGGACTTGTTTTGGTCGAAATCAATTTTTTTCATTTTCAAGGCTCCAAATCATTTTTTACGTATATGTTTCCGTTAGACCCACCAATAAGTATACTAAAATGATCAGGGGACGAGCTGAGTTGATTTAGCCATGTCCGTCTGTTCGTCCATCTGTCCGTTTGTTTGAACGCAAACTAGTCCCTCAATTTTTGAGATATATTGATGAAATTTGGTAAGCAGGCATATTTTGATGCGGGATTTGACATTTGTCGGAACAGACCAGATCGGACCACTATAGCATATACCTCCTATACAACCGATTGTTCAATAAGAGGGTTTTCGACATTTCTGCCTCGTTTTAACAGCTAGCAACATCAAATTTTACCAGAAGCTTACGTATTGGGCATAGATGGTTGTCTGAAAAAATCGTCAAGATCGGACAAAAAAATTTTTTTTTAAAACTGCACTTACTAGAGGTTTACGCCGATCACCTTATCGGTGGCGGCGGAGTAGGCTCTATTATATACCGGCGGCGCGCCGGCCTACGCCGGTGTTCTTACTTTAAAAAGCTTGATTTTTCTATTTAAAAAAATAATATTTAGGAAAGGTTTTGTTTGTATGTATTTAAGGAAATCAACGTGTTGGCCATTTCGGAAAGATCCGGGGTTTTTGCCTCAAGATCTCGCAGACCGTTCAAAAATTTTCAGGAGTAGCTCCCTGCTGAGGGATTGTTCCTCGTTCACTTACTCCAGAGAGGCTTCGAACCTAACCCCGGTCTTTGGAATTGGTACTGCTGCGTCTGCTGAAAAGAAATAGAGATACATAAAATAGTCACACTTTTGTCCTAATAATCGTCGCGAACACAATTCCTTTAAATCATTTGTGGCTCCTTGGCGACCACGCACAAAGGCGACTTACGGTTGCTATTAATGGTCTTATAATGCTCATGACTCTCGTGGTACAGGGCGCCTCCAGTTGTTTCGGCTGTTTTTAAGAGCTATTCCCGATGTGCGAACAGTAGCAATCCTGACCACCAGTCTCTACCACGCCTCCTGACCCTCACACCATATACCAGCAGAGAAGCTATAGGACTGCGACTTCGAACTCATACCTTCGTTGACGTCACTTTCCTAGAAGCTTTAGGTGTAGCTCCAAAGACTTTCCAATGGATGCTTTTGTCGCGCTATGCTGCCGAGCTACACCAGAGAAACACCTTGAAACGTTAGGGAGTGACTATTCAGCCAAAGATGCCGCCCTCGAAATCATAAGCAGTCTAAGTGGATGTCACTGCGTAATGGGTGAAAATCGTATAATCTTCGGCGCATCTACATAATTAAAATTTTACAAGGACCCTGGATAAAATGTTTAAAATGTAGACCAAAGTTTGTAGACGTTTGTGTTCACAACATTGATTTCAATAGTCTTCGTTAAATCAAAACGATTTTTTAGAATTAAAGTCGACCGATTTTAAGTTGAAAGATGTTAACTTCTGTTTTCCGGCCTTATGATATAACAGCTCATTATGGATGACCGCGTAGCTTCAGTTTTCAGACTAGTTCGACTGTCCACTACGTTAGGGTAGTAGAACACACGGTCCTTAGTTCGACTGTCTTGGGAAAGATTTTCCTACACCACTTTGAATGTTCTTGCGAAGGACAAAGCCTCACCTGGTAAATATATGTGCCTACATATTCACATTTGTAAAAGGAGCCGTAACGTGTAAGTGATATTTAAACTTGGTTGATAGGCTATAATCAATGTGATTCACTCCAAGGGACTAGTTTTGGATAGGGCCGCCAACTTTAGGAAATCTCAAACCGGGAGACTTGGGCGTTGAAGGATTAAGTGTGAAAATCAAAATTAACATTTCAGACCCTATTGTATAGTTTCGCAAATAGACAACAGATGTTTGAATGTAAGCCCAAGTGATTTTTCAAACCCTTATACGTACATATATCCTGAACTTAAGTATGAGGTAAGAATCATTTCAAAGGAGTGTGTATGCCCCTAGAACCTACTAAAAGATTTTGCGTCACTAATTTCGCTTATTCTTTCAGCCAATCGCAATATAAATTTTTTTTTAAATCGGCAACTTTTTTGGTTAATTTGCTTTTTTAACAACTTGAGGACAATTTGAAAAAATGTTCGCCTTGGGTCATTTTATTTGAATTCATTATTCATTATTAATTTTTTGAAAAAAATATGCAAAGTGAGCATATAAATTTATTAAATATATAACTTTTCTATTAGTGTTTTGTTTTAATAACTTGGTTAATTGGATGTTGCAAAGTCCGTGTTAAGCTGACATCGAAAGCGCCTTTTTTTTTTTTAAATAACTTTTGAACAGTTAGAAAGAGTTAAATTTCGCAATTAGTTTCTTATAACTGGCAGTGATGCGCATCCGCTGACACCACTTTCGACCATATCCGACCAATTTTCGGCATGAACAATAAATGTCCTAAACAGTCTTAAACGAGTAGAAAATATAGTAACGCGCCGGACGCCGCCGCCGCCGCGTCGATATTTTTGAGTGCGAAAAACGACCCTAATCGGCGGCGGCGGCGGCGTATATCTCTAGCACTTACCACCGTCTTTAGCGCATGAATTCACTTGTGACTGAAAATCGATTTCGACAAAAATATGTCCGATCTTGACCTTTTTTTCAGACAACCATCTATGCCCAATACGTAAGCTTGTGGTGAAATTTGATGTTGCTAGCTGTTAAAATGAGGCAGAAATGGGGCAGAAATGGCGAAAACCCTCTTATTGAACAATCGGTTGTATGGGAGGTATATGCTATAGTGGTCCGATCCGGTCGATTCAGACAAATGTCAAAATCCCCCATCAAAATATGCCTGCTTACAAAATTTCATCAAGATATCTCAAAAAAACAAACGGACAGACGGACGGACAGACGGACAGACGGACATGGCTAAATCAACTCAGCTCATCCCCTGATCATTTTGGTATACTTATTGGTGGGTCTAACGGAAACATATACATAAACAGTAAGGAAGGTTAAGTTCGGGTGTAACCGAACATTACATACTCAGTTGAGAGCGATGGTGACAACATAAGGGAAAATAACCATGTAGGAAAATGAACCGAGGGAAACCCTTGAATGTGTTTGTATGACATGTGTATCAAATGAAAAGTATTAAAGAGTATTTTATGAGGGAGTGGGCCATAGTTCTATAGGTGGACGCCATTTAGGGATATCGCCATAAAGGTGGATCAGGGTTGACTCTAGAATTTGTTTGTACGATATGGGTATCAAATTAAAGGTATTAATGGGGGTTTTAAAAGGGAGAGGTGGTAGTTGTATAGGTGGTCGCCTTTTCGAGATATCGCCATAAAGGTGGACCAGGCGTGACTCTAGAATACGTTTGTACAATATGGGTATCAAACGAAAGGTGTTTATGAGTATTTTAAAAGGGAGTAATCCTTAGTTCCATAGGTGGACGCCGTTTCGGGATATTTCCATAAAGGTGGACCAGGGGTGACCATAGAATTTGTTTGTACAATATGGGTATCAAAAGAAAAGTGTTAATGAGTATTTTAAAAGGGAGTGATCCTTAGTTCCATAGGTGGACGCCGTTTCGAGATATCGCCATAAAGGTGGACCAGGGGTGACCCTAGAATTTGTTTGTACGATATGGGTATCAAATTAAAGGTATTAATGAGGGTTTTAAAAGGGAGTGGTGGTAGTTGTATAGGTGGTCGCCTTTACGAGATATCGCCATAAAGGTGGACCAGGGGTGACTCTAGAATGCGTTTGTACAATATGGGTATCAAACGAAAGGTGTTAATGAGTATTTTAAAAGGGAGTGGGCCTTAGTTCTATAGGTGGACGCCGTTTCGCCACAAAAGTAGACCAGGGGTGACTCTAGAATGTGTTTGTACGATATGGGTATCAAATTAAACGTAGTAATGAGGGTTTTAAAAGGGAGAGGTGGTAGTTGTATAGGTGGACGCCTTTTCGAGGTATCGCAATAAAGGTGGACCAGGGGTGACTCTAGACTTTGTTTGTACGATATGGGTATCAAAAGAAAGGTGTTAATGAGTATTTTAAAAGAGCGTAGGGCTTAGTTCTATAGGTGGACGCCTTTTGGATATATCGCCATAAAGGTGGACCAGGGGTGACTCTAGAACCTGTTTGTACGATATTAGTATCAAATTAAAGGTATTAATGAGAGTTTTAAAAGGAAGTGGTGGTAGTTGTATATGTGAAGGCGTTTTCCAGATATCGACCAAAATGTGGACCAGGGTGACCCAGGACATCATCTGTTGGATACCGCTAATTTATTTATGTATGTAATACCTGCCAAGATTTCAAGGGTTTTTTATTTCGCACTGCAGAACTTTTTCATTTTCTTCTACTTAATATGGTAGGTGTCACAACCATTTTACAGAGTTTTTTCTGAAGTTATATTTCGCGTCAATAAACCAATCCAATTACCATGTTTCATCCCTTTTTTCGTATTTGGTATAGAATTATGGAATTTTTTTAATTTTTCTAAATTTTCGATATCGAATCCCCAAGTGAATACCAATATAAAGTGAGTTCAGATAAGTACGTGAACTAAGTTTATTAAAGACATATCGATTTTTCCTCAGGTTATCGTGTTAGCGGCCGAGCGGAAGGACAGACGGACGACTGTGTATAAAAACTGGGCGTGGCTTCAAACCGATTTTGCCCATTTTCACAGAAAACAGCTAGCATCATAAAATCTATGCCACTACCAAATTTCAAAAGGATTGGTAAATTTTTGTTCGACTTATGGCATTAAAAGTATCCTAGACAAATTAAATGAAAAAGGGTGGAGCCACGCCCATTTTGAAATTTTCTTTTATTTTTGTATTTTGTTGCACCATATCGTTACTGGAGTTGAATGTTGACATAATTTACTTATATACTGTAAAGATATTAAATTCTTTGTTAAAATTTTACTTTAAAAAAAATTTTTTTTTAAAGGGGCGTGGTCCTTTTCCGATTTTGCTAATTTTTATTAAGCGTATATATAGTAATAGGAGTAACGTTTCTGCCAAATTTCATCATAATATCTTCAACGACTGCCAAATTACAACTTGCAAAAGTTTTAAATTACCTTCTTTTAAAAGTGGGCGGTGCCAGGCCCATTGTCCAAAATTTTACTAATTTTCTATTCTGCGTCATAGGTTCAATGCACCTACCAAGTTTCATCGCTTTATCTGTCTTTGGTGATGAATTATTGCACTTTTTCGGTTTTTCGAAATTTTCGATATCGAAAAAGTGGGCGTGGTTATAGTCCGATATCGTTCATTTTAAATAGCGATCTGATGGCAAAAAAATAAAGTATCATCGAATATTTTTTTATTTGTGGCGAAGAATCCAGTTTTAATATGTTTTATAAAATGAATGGAAAGCTTACTCTTTTAGCTTTCCAATATGGAACGAAAGCATCGGAGATATAGAACACTTGCCAAATTCTACCCCATATATGTATGTATCGATTTATTAACCTATATCGCGCCATCGATTTTTCGATAGGTTTTGGGCTCAGGAAAAAAAGTTCCACTAAGCATACCCAAAAAAAGTAACTTTCGAGCCTGCAAAATTTGGGTTTTTTCACTTTTTTTCTTTGATTTTTAAGATTTTTTTCATGACCTACTTAAACAATTTTCATTTGATTTTAAAATTTTCATGTATAACCTGTCCGACTCAAAATTGTCCGATAAAAACTTTGGCGATAACAGTTTTTTGAAAAAAAAAAATATATATATTTTATGGGTTTTGAGGAGTGTTTTGATGAAAAAATTTATTTTTTCGCCATTTTTTAAGGGTTTCTTCAGAAACGTGCAAAAGTGTTGCCAATGAAAACGAATTTGTGTCATAGTTCCTATCCCACTTAAAATTATGCGATAAAAACAGTGGCATTACCAGTTTAAAAAATTTTTTTTTTTTGGTTTTTGGGACTTGTTTTGTTCGGAACCGATTTGTTTCATTTTCAAGGCTCCAAATCATTTTTATGTATATGTTTCCGTTAGACCCACCAATAAGTATACCAAAATGATCAGGGGATGAGCTGAATTGATTTAACTATGTCCGTCTGCCCGTCCGTCCGTCTGTCCGTTTGTTTTTTTGAGATATCTTGATGAAATTTTGTAAGCAGGCATACTTTGATGGGGATTTGACATTTGTTTGAATCGACCGGATCGGACCACTATAGCATATACCTCCCATACAACCGATTGTTCAATAAGAGGGTTTTCGCCATTTCTGCCTCATCTTAACAGCTAGCAACATCAAATTTCACCACAAGCTTACGTATTGGGCATAGATGGTTGTCTGAAAAAATCGTCAAGATCGGACATATTTTTGTCGAAATCGATTTTCAGTCCCAAGTGAATTCATGCGCTAAAGACGGTGGTAAGTGCTAGAGATATACGCCGCCGATAAACGCCGCCGCCGCCGCCGATTAGGGTCGTTTTCGCACTCAAAAATATCGGCGCGGCGGCGGCGGCGGCGGCGTCCGGCGCGTTACTATATTTTCTACTCGTTTAAGACTGTTTAGGCCATTTATGGTTCATGCCGAAAATTGGTCGGATATGGTCGAAAGTGGTGTCAGCGGATGCGCATCACTGCCAGTTATAAGAAACTAATTGCGGAATTTAACTCTTTCTAACTGTTCAAAAGTTATTTAAAAAAACAGGCGCTTTCGATGTCAGCTTAACACGGACTTTGCAACATCCAATTATCCAAGTTATTAAAACAAAACACTAATAGAAAAGTTATATATTTAATAAATTTATATGCTCACTTTGCATATTTTTTTCAAAAAATTAATAATGAATAATGAATTCAAATAAAATGACCCAAGGCGAACATTTTTTCAAATTGTCCTCAAGTTGTTAAAAAAAGCAAATTAACCAAAAAAGTTGCCGATTTAAAAAAAAATTTATATTGCGATTGGCTGAAAGAATAAGCGAAATTAGTGACGCAAAATCCTTTAGTAGGTTCTAGGGGCATACACACTCCTTTGAAATGATTCTTACCTCATACTTAAGTTCAGGATATATGTACGTATAAGGGTTTGAAAAATCACTTGGGCTTACATTCAAACATCTGTTGTCTATTTGCTAAACTATACAATAGGGTCTGAAATGTTAATTTTGATTTTCACACCTAATCCTTCAACGCCCAAGTCTCCCGGCTTGAGATTTCCTAAAGTTGGCGGCCCTATCCAAAACTAGTCCCTTGGAGTGAAACACATTGATTATAGCCTATCAACCAAGTTTAAATATCACCTACACGTTACGGCTCCTTTTACAAATGTGAATATGTAGGCACATATATTTACCAGGTGAGGCTTTGTCCTTCGCGTGTGTTCTACTACCCTAACGTAGTGGACAGTCGAACTAGTCTGAAAACTGAAGCTACGCGGTCATCCATAATGAGCTCTTATATCATAACGCCGGAAAACAGAAGTTAACATCTTTCAACTTAAAATCGGTCGACTTTCATTCTAAAATATCGTTTTGATTTAACGAAGACTACTGAAATCAATTTTTTTGAACACAAACGTCTACAAACTTTGGTCTATATTTTAAAAATTTTATCCAGGGTCCCTGTAAAATTTTAATTATGTAGATGCGCCGAAGATTATACGATTTTCACCCATTACGCAATGATATCCACTTAGACTGCTTATGATTTCGAGGGCGGCATTTTTGGCTGAATAGTCACTCACTAACGTTTCAAGGTGTTTCTCTGGTGTAGCTCGGCAGCATAGCGCGACAAAAGCATCCGTTGGAAAGTCTTTGGAGCTACACCTAAAGCTTCTAGGAAAGTGACGTCAACGAAGGTATGAGTTCGAAGTCGCAGTCCTATAGCTTCTCTTCTGGTATATGGTGTGAGGGTCAGGAGGCGTGGTAGAGACTGGTGGCCGGGATTGCTACTGTTCGCACATCGGGAATAGCTCTTAAAAACAGCCGAAACAACTGGAGGCGCCCTGTACCACGAGAGTCATGAGCATTATAAGACCATTAATAGCAACAATAAGTCGCCTTTGTGAGTGGCCGCCAAGGAGCCACAAATGATTTAAAGGAATTGTGTTCGCGACTATTATTAGGACAAAAGTTTGACTATTTTATGTATCTCTATTTCTTTTCAGCAGACGCAGCAGTACCATTTCCAAAGACCGGGGTTAGGTTCGAAGCCTCTCTGGAGTAAGCGAACGAGGGACAATCCCTCAGCAGGGAGCTACTCCTGAAAATTTTTGAACGGTCTGCGAGATCTTGAGGCAAAAACCCCGGATCTTTCCGAAATGGCCAACACTTTGATTTCCTTAAATACATACAAACAAAACCTTTCCTAAATATTATTTTTTTAAATAGAAAAATTAAGCTTTTTAAAGTAAGAACACCGGCGTAGGCCGGCGCGCCGCCCATGCCGCCGCCGCCGGTATATAATAGAGCCTACGCCGCCGCCGCCGATAAGGTGATCGGCGTAAACCTCTAGTAAGTGCAGTTTAAAAAAAAAAAAATTTTTGTCCGATCTTGACGATTTTTTCAGACAACCATCTATGCCCAATACGTAAGCTTCTGGTAAAATTTGATGTTGCTAGCTGTTAAAACGAGGCAGAAATGGCGAAAACCCTCTTATTGAACAATCGGTTGTATGGGAGGTATATGCTATAGTGGTCCGATCTGGTCTGTTCCGACAAATGTCAAATCCCGCATCAAAATATGCCTGCTTACCAAATTTCATCAATATATCTCAAAAATTGAGGGACTAGTTTGCGTTCAAACAAACGGACAGACGGACGAACAGACGGACATGGCTAAATCAACTCAGCTCGTCCCCTGATCATTTTAGTATACTTATTGGTGGGTCTAACGGAAACATATACGTAAAAAATGATTTGGAGCCTTGAAAATGAAAAAAATTGATTTCGACCAAAACAAGTCAAAAAAAAAAAAAAATTTTTTTTTTAGAACTGGTAATGCCAACTTTTTTATCGCATAATTTTAAGTGGGATAGGAACTATAAGACAAATTCGTTTTCATCGGCAACACTTTTGCACGTTTCTGAAGAAACCCTTAAAAAAAAAAAAAAATTTCACAAAAATACTCCTCAAAACCGAAAAAATATTTTTTTTTTCAAAAAACTGTTATCGCCAAAGTTTTTAGCGGACAATTTGAGTCGGACAGGGTATATATGAAAATTTTAAAATCAAGTGAAAATTTTTTAAGTAGGTCATGAAAAAACTTTAAAAATCAAAGAGAAAAAAAGTCAAAAAACTCAAATTTTGCAGGGTCGAAAATTGTTTTTTTGGGTATGCTTAGTGGAAATTTTTTTTCCTCAGCCCAAAACCTATCGAAAAATCGATGGTGCGATATGGGTTAACTTTCGTCCATGCAAATCAACCCAGCTTAATGTATATACTATGTATATTTTTGCATATCCAACATTATTAGCGATATACCGTCATTTGTAAAATGATTAAACTTTTATGAAACTTCGGTAGTATTTGATTAATAAATATGAATCAATTAAATAAGGATACAGTCTTTGTTATGACTAAGTAATAACGAAATGTAAATATCAAAACCACTAAGAAAAACAAAATTTCTTGCAATTTTTCAGATAAATACTTATGTATGAACAAAAGATAATATCTATTAGATCTATGGCAAAAACTGAAAACGAATTAATAAAACGCTTACAATATGGTTTATTAATCAAAAACTATTAGATATCCAGCATTGTTAATTTTTCAATCGTTACAGTCCATGTCTGGATTTACTTAAGGGTCACCTGGGTATGGAATTTGAGTGAAGCTACTCAGGCGCCGTATCGTGTTATACGATCCGTGATCGAAATCAGTTTTCAATCGCAATAGCTCTGAAATGTTTAACTGCATTAGGTAAATATATGGCTACCAGTACTTATTAGATCCAAAACATGCTATCATTTTTACGAATCTTTTCACATTCTCATATTTATCATTTGAGTGAAAATGCTTTTCGATGCGTGATCGTAAATCCCAGAGCTGCTTAACCCCTTTACACTTGTAGCGCCTTATTTTTGTTTTGCCCTGAAGAATAGACACAAATAAAAATTCACACATTGAACATAGAAAAAATTTCATAACATTCCCACGTGCCCTCACATATAAATTCGATTCATATGGAAGTGTCTGAACTTCATATGAAAGTTAAAAGAAAAAGCACTTCCATTTGAAGCCATGGCGCTTCAGTATGATATTCAAATTTACACTAACAAATTGACAACAAAATATTCTTCAAAAATATTGTAGCACTGAGAAAAGTTTTAATTCAAAATTTATTCATTAAGGGGACTACCAAAATTCTTTAAACCTTTAAAATAAGTTTTCTTTTTCTTTTCAATTTAAAAAAGTTTCAGTGTATATATAATTTTGTACATACAAAAATTTCAAAAATGTTGGGAACTGTTATTATTCACTTGAGACTTAAGCTTAAAAGTTATGACCATATTTGAGATGGGTTTGGAATATACAATTTTTCAATTTGAGGGACAAAAATTATATACCTTCGAAACCCCTTACCCAACTGATTCAGATACATTATGGAACTATTCCTCAAGTTCGTAGAATAAAAGTAACATAGTTTTATAATGCTATAAAATAGCTAAGAGTTAATTTAAAAAAGTTTTAAAAAATTTATGAGTTTAACCACTCATGTTTTAATCACTCATGGACCTAAGTATATTGTAAATAAAATAGACTTTTTAAATCTACTGTATTCTGTTTGCCTAAAGTATTGAATTCATACATATGTAACTCCCTCAAAATTCGCCAAATTTTTACAATTTATTTAGGCTGGATCCGAGTTTGTCTAAGCTGCTACCTAAAACGAGAAAAAACTTAAATCACTGGAAAATGTCGGTAAAGCGGTTCAAATGAAAAAAAATAATAATATTTTTTTCTCCATACTTTCCAATCTAAATTCAAAAATATGAGTTATGAAAAACAAAAATCCACTTTTTCGTTCATTTTAAAAAACACAAATTAAATTAACCTCTGGACAAACAAAATGCGGATCAATGGATTGTGTATTCGATAGTGTGTTGACTTCTCAGGTTTTCTTATCAGTAATATTGGGCTCAGACGACTACGCTCCAAGCAAAACTCATGTGGGGCACACTACACACTAGACCTAAAGGACCAAAATATGTTAATGATTATATTTTCATACAGAAAAGCTTGAACTCAAAGTATAGACTTCTAAGATTTATTCACAACAAAACTGGTTAAAATATATTTACCCGTTCAGAATTTACGACCAATAGAATAAACGATAATCTCAGTTTAAATTCGCAATTTTTTGCAAAATATGCAACTTTTTTTTTAAATAAACCGTAGGAAAAATGATAGTATTTGATCCTTTATGAAACAAGACAACTGTTTTAGTTATCCACTTTATACATTTTGTCCCATAATATCTAGCTCAACAGAGTTTTTTTTGTCAAGAGAACTAATTTCTTAAGATCTTCCGTACCGTAGGAAAAATGATAGTATTTGATCCTTTATGAAACAAGGCAACTGTTTTAGTTATCCACTTTATACATTTTGTCCCATAATATCTAGCTCAACAGAGTTTTTTTGTCAAGAGAACTAATTTCTTAAGATCGTCAACAGAAAAGCAAGTGTTAGTCTCAAACTAGCAATATTCCTTAAAAGGACAGATTCTGAATCAATTTAACGGATTTTATTGTTAAAAGTACTGAATTCGAATAACTGCCAATAGTATGAAAAATAGTCGGCTTATCTCAAAGAAACGGAAATCTGTGCCAAATTAACAGCATCACTGTTATTCTAATGTTGTCGAAAACCTATTATTTTAAGAGTTTTTATTGTGATGGATAAATTATGACAAATTTCTTTCAATTGGATCAGTGTTAGTATATAAAATTTTTAAAATTATAAACTTGTAATAAGCATTTTAAAACATTCCTCATATGAATATTTTTGCATTCTTTTAACAAATTTGAAAAAATTGGAGGCCATAATAACTACTAATACCTTGGGCGAAAAATTATGAATTTGAACCTGGCTACGGTCAATTAACGTTATTGAGCGTCTAATAGGTATTAATTAAGCAAGGGTTTGTCTTAGCCAAGCATCTAATTAAAATAAAAACGTTGTAGTAAATGCTCTGCATATACACTTTGCAACCTATTTATGCATACATACTATAAACATTTTACAACTAAAGTGCGTTTTTAAATCGAGCAAAAAATAATCAAGAAAGTAACAGCTGGAACCTTAAACTATTGCCGGTGTTGCCGCAAATTTATGTCGAACGTGATTCTTCGGCAAAATCTGTTTTTTGCCATAGACCGAATAAGCTGTGAAAGTTTACTTGAAAATATTTTGTTTAATATATTTAAGTAAAAATAAACATTAGCATACATATATAAGAAAATATTGAATTACTTGATTTAGGAACACGCTCGGTCCCTAAACACATTTATCTTGCTAATTGATAATGACAGATAACAGTTGTTTAATGACAACAGAACGAAAAAACATATTTATAAATAAAGGAAACTAACAATAATCCAAAAAAACAATAATATATAATCAAAATCAGCTGATTAGAGCTGATTAGATTGAACTTTAACCTTAATGAGTATTGATTGCGCAATATAAACGTAAATGATAATGAACTTACAAATAAAATATGTATAATATCCCAATAAACATTTGGACTTGGGGCACATTAAAACTTAAGTTGATAACTAGCCAACTTCTCAAATATCAAACGTGGTTTCGCAATACTGGCTTAACTTGGATTATTATAGAGTTCTTAACCAAAATGTGTTATTTTTTATATGGATAAATATGATGCTAATCAAGTTGAAAAAAGATAGCAGTTTTTTCATGAAAATAAAAAAAAAAGTTGTATGCATTATTTTTAATGTATAACGCTTCATCAATGCTGCCAATCACTTGTTTATTTCTTCAGAATAAACAGCTGTTGGCTTCGGTGGTGCCACCTTGAAGTACATTTTTATTTTCAACTTCACCTCACATCTTTGAGCCCTAACAAGTAGCGCAACTCCCGGCTGATCGTTGAAAATTAGCACAAACATTATTCAACTCCATGTTACAAAATTCGTTTAAAATTTTCAAATTAAATGTTACACAGACATAAACTTTGCCTATTTTGAAACATATAGCATTTATAACACCTTATTTGCAATAATAAAGAGTTATTTTTTACATCTATCTGTAATATTGATTCAAGTATTGAAGGTATTTTGATGCAATGAAACTCTGCTCTTCGTGCTGTTCTTCATTCCACCACATTTGACTGCCATCATCTACTGCCTACCAACCTCAATTCGCTAATAACCTCAATTTAAGCTGCCAAACTATATAGTAAGAATGAACTCGATATCCAATGTAGAATATCAACTGGAGTAATGAGCTGGATATAGATTTCAGAATTATAAACTTCTCTAAGATTGGATAATAATTTGAATATGATGTTGGATATCAACTGAAGAAATATTTTTCCGATGTTTATTGGGATCAATTTTGGGGTTATGTGATCCCTCGATACGCGAGATGGGCTGAATACGATTTTTGAATAGACAAAGTAAATTTAAAATTTTTATAAATCCGAGTCTATTTGGCTCAAATTAATGACATTTGGGTATATGTACCTTACATATGAGTCTGTATGGCATTTTAGAAAACAGGTTGGTGCCAGCCCCCCTACTAGAAAAGGCTTCATTTCAAATATCCGTAACTGTTTGAAGCCGTAGTTATTTATTATTATTAAAAGTGGAAGGGAAATAGTGTGACAAGAGGGTAGCAACAACAATTTTCGAAATGTAGGTTAACCAATTTTTAACTGGACAACGTCTGTCCACTTAGTCAATTGCTCTACGTTCAAGTGCTAAATTAGAGCAATTTAACATACAAATTTCAAGTTCTTAATTATCAAAAATTTAGTCAATATTGCTTGGTGTATCGGTATTTATTGTCAACGTAACAATTGGCAATCAGAAATAAGCCATCTTCAATACTTTATAAAAAACAGAAAAATACCAAAATAATGTAAAATATTATTTCAGATATGTAGGTATCTAAGTTTTGGTGATTCGGAGGGCGAATAATTTTTTTTATAATTGTATTATTTGTTATTTTAGTGTACTCTATGTTATTTTTTATGTTTATTTTATTTATTTGTTCTTGTAGAACAACAGAGGATGCTAAGCACCTGTTACACCTTTTTATGTATTTATTGGGGGCGAGCACTTGGGCTCTAAAGTATTGGCTGCGTTTGAGCCATCTTATTTTGGTAGGTAAAACCCCGATTTGGGATAAAATGTTTAATCTATGTCTTTAGAATATTTCACTAACTAGTTGAGAATTACAAGCGCACTCAATGGTTAATGAATCAAACGAAAGAAAAATTTTTATAGTTTAAGTCACTTAAATAGTAAGTAATATAGCTTTCTAAAAAATGGGCACATATTTGGTTATATGCAACATCTATGAATAGTTGCGCATACAAATTAAGGTTGTGCCCTGTGGCTCAACCTTTTAAAAGAATACTTATTTATTTTAGGCCTTGAGGCCGAGTTTGTGCAAGTAGGTAGGTGGTTACTCAAAAACTGAACTTTATTTGCAATTGACTATTATTTATAAGATTACAATAATTGCTTGCATTCTAGTTTCATTACGTTGTGAAATACATTGGCCTTGAAACAAAGATATCAATTTATTTTTGATGGAAAATTCCATCAGGACTTTATTAAGCTACATCTGAATAGATGCGCCAGTATTTGATCAAGTAAACAACGCAGGATACTTTGTATTCTTAAAATAACAAATATGAATCATAAAACTATTCTTGATCATTGATTCAAGATTAAATTCTTTACCATTTGTAGCTGCAATAACAAAGAGCCGAGCTTGTGTTTACTTAAGATGCGATTTCAGTTCGCAGCATGAAATGATTGGAAAGATCAATTTTGTTTACAGTTATGGTAAGGCTTGTGTGTGGAGGCTGCCGGTAAGTCCTCCTCTCTAAGATGAATCGTCCCGGATTCAGTTAAATTATTGATTTCGTCCAAAATGACATTATAAGTTCTTTGTTGCAATTCTGAATTCAGGCTTTGCTTTCTAATTTTATCTGATTTCCGTAACTTTCCGCATAAGTAAATTATCAAAATTATGCAAAAAGCCATAAAAATATACAAAAAAAAAAAAAAATGAATGTCTTTTGATATCTTCATTTCGCTTATTTAAAAGATTTATATTTACAAATTTTAGATGTTCATTAGTTGATTCAATATATACCAAAATTTCAAAATTATTTACATTATTATGTTTTAAATAATTCCATATTTTTTGTTCAACATTAACATAAGTTTTGTTATTAATTATTGTTTGATTTTCGAAAGCAATTAAGTATGTTCCTGTTAAATTTTGATTCTGCACATAATTTTCTACTGAAACTAAAATAACTCCCTGTTTATTGGTTGTACAGGTATAAAGGAATCGAGATAGATATAGGCTTCCATATATCAAAATCATCAGTATCGAAAAAAAATTCGATTGAGCCATGTCCGTCCGTCTGTCCGTTAACACGATAACTTGAGTAAATTTTGAGTTATCTTGATGAAATTTGGTATGTAGGTTCCTGGGTACTCATCTCAGATCGCTATTTAAAATGAACGATATCGGACAATAACCACGCCTACTTTTTCGATATCGAAAATTTCAAAAATAGAAAAAGTGCGATAATTCGTTACCAAAAACGGATTAAGCGATGAAACTTGGTAGGTGAGTTGAACTTATGACGCAGAATAGAAGATTGGTAAAATTTTGGACAATGGGCGTGGCACCGCCCACTTTTAAAAGAAGGTAATTTAGAAGTTTTGCAAGCTGTAATTTCGCAGTCGTTGAAGATATCATGATGAAATTTGGCAGGAACGTTACTCTTATTACTATATGACTGCTTAATAAAAATTAGCAAAATCGGAGAACGACCGCGCCCACTTTTTACAAACATTTTTTTTTTAATTCAAATTTTAAAAGAAAAGTTAATATCTTTACAGTATATAAGTAAATTATGTCAACATTCAACTCCAGTAATGATATGTTGCAACAAAATACAAAAATAAAAAAAATTTCAAAATGGGCGTGGCTCCGCCCTTTTTCATTTAATTTGTCTAGGATACTTTTAATGCCATAAGTCGAACAAAAATTTACCAATCCTTGTGAAATTTGGTAGAGGCTTAGCTTCTAGGACGATAATTGTTTTCTGTGAAAAAGGGCGAAATCGGTTGAAGCCACGCCCAGTTTTTATACACAGTCGACCGTTTGTCCTTCCGCTCGGCCGTTAACACGATAACTTGAGCAAAAATCGATATATCTTTACTAAACTCAGTTCACGCAATTACCTAAACTCACTTTGTATTGGTGTAAAAAATGGCCGAAATCCGACTATGACCACGCCCACTTTTTCGATATCGAAAATTACGAAAAATGAAAAAAATGCCATAATTATATACCAAATACGAAAAAAGGGATGAAACATGGTAATTGTATTGGTCTATTGACGCAAAATATATCTTTAGAAAAAAACTTGGTAAAATGGGTGTGACACCTACCATATTAAGTAGAAGAAAATGAAAAATTTTTGCAGGGCGAAATCAAAAGCCCTTGGAATCTTGGAAGGAATACTGTTCGTGGTATTACATATATAAATAAATTAGCGGTACCCGACAGATGATGTTCTGGTTCACCCTGGTCCACATTTTGGTCAATATCTCGAAAACGCCTTCACATATACAACTAAGGGCCACTCCCTTTTAAAACCCTCATTAATACCTTTAATTTGATACCCATATCGTACAAACACATTCTAGAGTCACCCCTGGTCAACGTTTATGGCGATATCTCGAAAAGGCGTCCACATATAGAACTAAGGCCCACTTTTTTTTTCAAATACTCATTAACACCTTTCATTTGATACCCATATCGTACAAAAAAATTCTAGAGTCACCCCTGGACCACCTTTATGGCGATATCTCGAAAAGGCATCCACCTATAGAACTAAGGCCCACGCCCTTTTAAAATACTCATTAACACCTTTCATTTGATACTCATATTGTACAAACGCATTCTAGAGTCAAACCTGGTCCACTTTTATAACCATATACCGAAAAGGCGTCCACCTATAGAACTAAGGCCCACTCCCTTTTAAAATACTCATTAACACCTTTCATTTGATACCCATATAGTACAAACAAATTCTAGAGTCACCCTTGGTCCACCTTTATGGCGATATCTCGAAAAGGCGTCCACATGTAGAACTAAGGCCAACGCCCTCTTAAAATACTCATTAACACCTTTCAATTGATACTCATATCGTACAAACAAATTCTAGAGTCACCCCTGGTCCATCTTTATAGCGATATCTCGAAAAGGCGTCCATCTATAGAACTTAGGCCCACGCCCTTTTAAAATACTCATTAATACCTTTCATTTGATACCCATATTGTACAAAATAAATTCTAGAGTCACCCCTGGTCCACCTTTATGGTGATATCTCGAAAAGGCGTCCACCTATAGAACTTAGGCCCACTCCCTTTTAAAATTATCATTGACACTTTTCATTTGATACCCATATTGTACAAAAAAATTCTAGAGTCACCCCTGGTCCACGTTTATGGCGATATCCCGAAAAGGCGTCCACCCATAGAACTAAGGTCCACTCCCTTTTAAAACACTTATTAACACCTTTCGTTTGATACCCATATTGTACAAACGCATTCTGGAGTCAAACCTGGTCCACTTTTATAACGATATACCGAAAAGGCGTCCACCTATAGAACTAAGGCCCACTCCCTTTTAAAATACTCATTAACACCTTTCATTTGATACCCATATAGTACAAACAAATTCTAGAGTCAACCCTGGTCCACCTTTATGGCGATATCTCGAAAAGGCGTCCACATATAGAACTAAGGCCAACGCCCTCTTAAAATACTCATTAACACCTTTCAATTGATACTCATATCGTACAAACAAATTCTAGAGTCACCCCTGGTCCATCTTTATAGCGATATCTCGAAAAGGCATCCACCTATAGAACTAAGGCCCACTCCCTTTTAAAATACTCATTAACACCTTTCATTTGATACCCATATCGTACAAACAAATTCTAGAGTCACCCCTGGTCCACCTTTATGGCGATATCTTGCAAAGGCGTCCACATATAGAACTAAGGCCCACGCCCTTTTAAAATACTCATTAACACCTTTTATTTGATACCCATATTGTACAAACAAATTCTAGAG
Organism: Eurosta solidaginis; assembly: GCF_040869045.1. NCBI lineage: Eukaryota > Metazoa > Arthropoda > Insecta > Diptera > Tephritidae > Eurosta > Eurosta solidaginis. Next base: position 259,215,668 of record NC_090319.1, read on the forward strand.
TCACCCCTGGTCCACCTTTATGGCGATATCTCGAAAAGGCGTCCACCTATAGAACTAAGGCCCACTCCCTTTTAAAACACTTATTAACACCTTTCGTTTGATACCCATATTGTACAAACGCATTCTAGAGTCAAACCTGGTCCACTTTTATAACGATATCCCTAAATGGCGTCCATCTATAGAACTATGGCCCACTTCCTCTTAAAATACTCTTTAATAAATTCCATTTGATACACATGTCATACAAACACATTCCAGGGTTACCCTAGGTTCTTTTTACAACATGGTGATTTTCCCTTACTTTGTTTCCACAGTTCTCAACTGAGTATGTAATGTTCGGTTACACCCGAACTTAGCCTTTCTTACTTGTTTTTAATTTTATTTTTTTTTTGTTTTTTATTTAAAAGTTGTCAAAAGTTGTCACTTGTATATTAAAAAATTCATTATTACAATTTATTATATTTTTATCTATTATAAGCTTACCATCTATCTGTGCTATAGGTCTAGGTTCATAATATTTACAAGTAAATTTTATTTTTGGATATTTTATATATAGTACAATTATATCTGTTTTTTGAACTATTTTGAATTCTGATATATCCATTAAATCTGTAACTGACATTAAACCATGTTGATGGTTTGTTATGTTTTTCAATTCATTTAAGTGAAGGATTACTGGGTTCAAAATTCCTATTTTTCCGAAAGTGATAGTATTTATTAAATTTTGAAGTTCTTGTTTAATGTATTGATATCTTTTAATTTTTAATGCTTAAATGCATAAATGTGTTTTCTTATGATAAGTTAAATTTGTAATGTGAAAAATATCTCCGCAATCTTCATATATAGATACATCTCCATTCTCAATCAGTACATAATTTTGTCGGGTATAATCAACGATGTCGGCGATTATTGAGCCGAGTAGGGATGCAATTATGAATAATATCATGTTGAATATCTACGAAGAATTGTGATTTTATATTATCCTTATGTATGATTCTATCTCTATTGTTAATTAATATTTTATTTTCTAAATCTTCCTCAACCTGCTGGTTTTTATACCTTTCATGAAAATGAAATGGTATATTAATTTCGTCACGAAACCGAAAATTGTAAGTCCTTAAAGGAAAATAGATAGACCCACCATTAAGTATACCGAAATAATCAGGTTGAAGAGCTGAGTTGATTTAGCCACGTCCGTCTGTCCGTCTGTCCGTCTGTCTGTTTGTATGCAAACTACTCCCTCAATTTTTGAGATATCTTGATAAAATTTGGTGAGCGGGTGTATTTGGGTGTCCGATTAGACATTTGTCGGAACCGACCGGATCGGACCACTATAGCATATATCCTCCATACAACCGATTTTTCAGAAAAAGAGGATTTTTGTAATATCTTACCCAATTTAACAGATTGAAGCTTCAAACTTCACCATATACTTTCGCATATTGCACATATTGTTGCCTGAAAAAATTTATGAGATCGGTCGTATATATAGTATATATCCCCCACAACCGATTGTTCAGATAAGGAACTTTTCGTAATTACTGCCCTATTTTAAGAGCTAGAGGCTTCAAATTTCAACGAATCTAATATCTAATATATATTATAAATGGGAAAGTTTGGATGTTAAGATGTTTGGATGTTTGGATGTTTAGATGTTTGGATGTTTGGATGTTTGGATGTTTGGATGTTTGGATGTTTGGATGTTTGGATGTTTGTCCAGACGTTTGTCTTTGTGACTCAATAACGCAAGAACGGCTGGACCGATTTGGATGAAATTTTGCACACATATAGCCAATAGTCTAGAAGGATCTACTAGCTATATATTTTTCAAAAGGGGCGTGGTCCCCGCCCCCTAGGAACAGTTATAATTTAATTATTATATTTTTTCGTCTTTGCGACTGAATCACGCCAGAATGGCTACACGGATTTTGATGAAATTTGGGACACAGACAGTAGTCTACTAGCGAAATTTTTTTCGAACATGGAAAGAGGGGTGGGGGTCCCACGACCCTTCGAGAAATTATTTTTCATAATTTTTACACATTATAACTTTACGTATACTGGCCTTCACCAATATCACAGACTCAAGGGGTCAAATAAGTCGAGGGCTTACAAAGTAAGCAGTGACACCCTCCGCCCGCCCCCCTTTATCTCCCTCTCTGGTGTAAAATCCATAAATTGTTATAACTCAATCTAAATTTTCTCCTAAATCAATAGTTTTTCGTATCTGGTACATACAGAACGAAATCTAGACAATTTTGGAGGAACGATCAGTGGTCCTCTCCTCTACTCCCGCCATCCGCCCTCCATCAATTGTTTTTATTAGCACGCTTTTATTAGCTTTACCTGTATGTTTCTATCTAACTTTTTATTCGCTCCAATGCGCCTGCTGCCTTATTAACATGGTTTTATAATTACCTTCACCTTATTTGTAATCCCGTAAGGGTCATATCGAGACCTTTCCGGGATCATTTCTGGATGGTTTTCGGGATCGGTCCGGGATTACGCCGGGGTAATTTCGGGACTTTTTCGGGACTATTTCGGGATCATTTGGGGACCCTTCCGGCATCATTTCTGGATGGTTTTCGGGATCCGTGCGGTATCTCGTCGGGGTCATATGGGGACTTTTTCGGAATCATTTGAGGGCTCTTCCGGCATCATTTATGGATGGTTTTCGGGATCCGTCCGGGATATCGTCGGGGTCATTTGGGGACTTTTTCGGGATCATTTGGGGCTCTTCCGGCATCATTTCTGGATGGTTTTCGGGATCCGTCCGGGATCTCGTCGGGGTCATTTGGGGACTTTTTCGGGATCATTTTGGGGCTCATCCGGCATCATTTCTGGATGGTTTTCGGGATCCGTCCGGGATCCTGTCGGGGTCATTTCGGGACTTTTTCGCGACTAATACGGGATCATTTGGGAACCCTTTCGGCATCATTTCTGGATGGTTTTCGGGATCCGTCCGGGATCCCGTCGGGGTCATTTCGGGACTTTTTCGCCGCTAATACGGGATCATTTGGGAACCCTTTCGGCATCATTTCTGGATGGTTTTCGGGATCCGTCCGGGATCCCATTAGGGTAATTTCGGAACTATTAGGGGATCATTTGGGAACCTTTCCGGCATCATTTCTGGATAATTTTCGGGATCCGTCCGGGATGCCGACGAGGTCATTTCGGGACTATTTCGGGATCATTTGGGATACCTACCGGCATCATTTCTGGATGGTTTTTGGGATTCGTCCGGGATCCCGTCGTGGTCCTTTCGGGACTTTTTTTCGACTAATACGGGATCATTTGCGGGCCCTTTCGGCATCATTTCTAGATAGTTGTCGGGATCCGTTCGGGATCCCGTCAGGGTCTTTTCGGAACTATTGGGAGATCATTTGAGGACCTTTCCGGCATCATTTCTGGTTAGTTTTCGGGATCCTTTCCGGGTCCCATCAGGGTCATTTCGGGACTTTTTCGGCATCATTTAAGATTGGTTTTCAGGATTCGTCCGGGATCCGTCAGGGTAATTTCTGGACTTTTCTCAGACTATTTCGGGATAATTTTGGGACCCTCCCAAGATCATTTCTAGATGGATTTCGGGATCTGTCCGGGATGCCGTCAGGGTCATTTTGGGACTATTAGGTGATCATTTGAGGACCTTTTCGGCATCACTTCTGGATGGTTTTCGGTATCCGCTCAGGATCCCGTCGGAATTATTGCGGGACTTTTTCGGGATCATTTGGGGATATTCTAGGGGTCGTTTCGTGACTTTTTCTGTATTATTTCGGGATCATTTTGGGACCCTTTCGGCATAATTTCTTGATGGTTTGCCGGATCCATCAGGGTCATTTCGGAACCATTTTGGGATCATTTGGGGACCCTTCCGAGATCATATCTGGATCCGTCCGGGATGCCGTAGGAGCCATTTCGGGATTTTTTGTTACTTTTCCGGGATAGTTTTTGCACCCTTCCGGGATCATTTCTGGATCTGTGCGGGATCCCATCTGGATCAATTCCGGACTATTTCGGGATCATTTTGGAATCCTTCCGGAATCATTTCTGTATGGTTTTCGCGATCCATCGTGGATCCCCTCGGAGCCATTTCGGAACTTTTTCTGGAGTTAGTCGGGATAATTTAGGGACCCTTCCTGGATATTTTCTGGATGGTTTTTGGAACACCTTCAGGGATCATTTCTGTGTGGTTCTCTGGATACGTCTAGAATCGTGTCGCTCTCATTTCGGTTTTTTTGGGACTATTCGGGGAACTTTTGGAGACCCTTTCGGGGCATTTCTGGATGGTTTTCGGGATCCGTGCGGTATCTCGTCGGGGTCATATGGGGACTTTTTCGGAATCATTTGAGGGCTCTTCCGGCATCATTTCTGGATGGTTTTCGGGATCCGTCCGGGATATCGTCGGGGTCATTTGGGGACTTTTTCGGGATAATTTGGGGGCTCTTCCGGCATCATTTCTGGATGGTTTTCGGTATCCGCTCAGGATCCCGTCGGAATTATTGCGGGACTTTTCCGGGATCATTTGGTGTCCCTTCCGGCATCATTTCTGGATGGTTTTTGGGATTCGTCCGGCATCCCGTCGGGTTCATTTCGGGACTTTTTCTCGACTAATACGGGATCATTTGCGGGCCCTTTCGGTATCATTTCTGGATAGTTGTCGGGATCCGTTCGGGATCCCGTCAGGGTCTTTTCGGAACTATTGGGAGATCATTTGAGGACCTTTCCGGCATCATTTCTGGTTAGTTTTCGGGATCCTTTCCGGGTCCCATCAGGGTCATTTCGGGACTTTTTCGGCATCATTTAAGATTGGTTTTCAGGATTCGTCCGGGATCCGTCAGGGTAATTTCTGGACTTTTCTCAGACTATTTCGGGATAATTTTGGGACCCTCCCAAGATCATGTCTAGATGGATTTCGGGATCTGTCCGGGATGCCGTCAGGGTCATTTTGGGACTATTAGGTGATCATTTGAGGACCTTTTCGGCATCACTTCTGGATGGTTTTCGGTATCCGCTCAGGATCCCGTCGGAATTATTGCGGGACTTTTTCGGGATCATTTGGTGTCCCTTCCGGCATCATTTCTGGATGGTTTTTGGGATTCGTCCGGCATCCCGTCGGGTTCATTTCGGGACTTTTTCTCGACTAATACGGGATCATTTGCGGGCCCTTTCGGCATCATTTCTAGATAGTTGTCGGGATCCGTTCGGGATCCCGTCAGGGTCTTTTCGGAACTATTAGGTGATCATTTGAGGACATTTCCGGCATCATTTCTGGATAGTTTTCGGGATCCTTTCGGGGTCCAGTCAGGGTCATTTCGGGACTTTTTCGGGATCATTTAGAGATGGCTTTCAGGATTCGTCCGGGAACCCGTCAGGGTAATTTCTGAACTTTTCCGAGACTATTTCGGGATAATTTTGGGACCTTCCCAAGATCATTTCTGGATGGATTTTGGGATCAGTCCGGGATGCCGTCAGGGTCATTTTGGTATTAGGTGATCATTTGAGGACCTTTCCGGCATCACTTCTGGATGGTTTTCGGTATCCGATCAGGATCCCCTCGGAATCATTGCGGGACTTTTTCGGGATCATTTGGGGTCCCTCCCAATATCATTTCTGGATGGATTTCGGGATCTGTCCGGGATCCCGTCAGGGTCATTTAGGTGTGCGTTCGAGATCCCGTCAGGGTCATTTCGGGACTTCTTCGGGACTATATCGGGATCATTTCTGGATGGTTTATGGGATCCGTCCATTACCCCTTAAGGGTCATTTCGGGACTATTAGGACTCTTCCGGCATCACTTCTGGATGATTTTCGGTATCCGTTCGGGAACCCGTCGGAATCAATGCGGGACTTTTACGGAATCATTTGGGATTCCTTCCGGCATCATTTCTGGATGGTTTTCGGGATCGGTCCGGGATTACGCCGGGGTAATTTCGGGACTTTTTCGGGACTATTTCGGGATCGTTTTGGGACCCTTCCGGGATCATTTCTGTATAGTTTACGGGATCCGTCCGGGATCCCGTCGGGGTTATTTTGGAACATTTTCGGGACTATTCCGGAATCATTTCGAGACTATTTCGGGATCATTTGGGGACCCTTCCGGCATCATTTCTGGATGGTTTTCGGGATCCGTGCGGGATCTCGTCGGGGTCATATGGGGACTTTTTCGGGATCATTTGGGGGCTCTTCCGGCATCATTTCTGGATGGTTTTCGGGATCCGTCCGGGAGATCGTCGGGGTCATTTGGGGACTTTTTCGGGATAATTTGAGGACTCTTCCGGCATCACTTCTGGATGATTTTCGGTATCCGTTCGGGAACCCGTCGGAATCAATGCGGGACTTTTACGGAATCATTTGGGATTCCTTCCGGCATCATTTCTGTATAGTTTTCGGGATCCGTCCGGGATCCCGTCGGGGTTATTTTGGGACATTTTCGGGACTATTCCGGAATCATTTCGGGACTATTTCGCGATCATTTGGGGACCCTTCCGGCATCATTTCTGGATGGTTTTCGGGATCCGTCCGGGATCCCGTCGGGGTACTTTCGGGATCATTTGCGTACCTTCGAGAGATAAATTCTTGATGGTTTCCGGGATCATTACGGGACTTTTTCGGGGTCAGTTTGGGTCCTTTCCGTAATCATTCCTGGATGGTTTTAGGGATCCGTCCGGGATCCCGTCGGCGTCATTTTGGGACTTTTACGGGATCATTTGGGGTCTCTTCCGGCATCATTTCTGGATGGTTTACGGGATCCGTCCGGGATCCTGTCGCGGTCATTTTGGGACTTTTGCGGGATCATTTGGGGTCTCTTCCGGCATCATTTCTGGATGGTTTACGGGATCCGTCCGGGATCCTGTCGGGGTCATTTTGGGACTTTTGCGGGATCATTTGGGGTCTCTTCCGGCATCATTTCTGTATGGTTTACGGGATCCGTCCGGGATCCTGTCGGGGTCATTTTGGGACTTTTGCGGGATCATTTGGGGTCTCTTCCGGCATCATTTCTGGATGGTTTACGGGATCCGTCCGGGATCCCGTCGGCGTCATTTTGGGACTTTTGCGGGATCATTTGGGGTCTCTTCCGGCATCATTTCTGGATGGTTTACGGGATCCGTCCGGGATCCTGTCGGGGTCATTTTGGGACTTTTGCGTGATCATTTGGGGTCTCTCCCGGCATCATTTCTGGATGGTTTACGGGCTCCGTCCGGGACCCTGTCGGGGTCATTTTGGGACTTTAGCGGGATCATTTGGGGTCTCCTCCGGCATCATTTCTGGATGGTTTACGTGATCCGTCCGGGATCCTGTCGGGGTCATTTTGGGACTTTTGCGGGATCATTTGGGGTCTCTTCCAGCATCATTTCTGGACGGTTTTCGGGATCCGTCCGGGATCCTGTCGGGGTCATTTTGAGACTTTTGCGGGATCATTTGGGGTCTCCTCCGGCATCATTTCTGGATGGTTTACGGGATCCGTCCGGGATCCTGTCGGGGTTTTTTTTTTTTATTTTTTATAGGTGATCATTTGAGGACCTTTTCGGCATCACTTCTGGATGGTTTTCGGTATCCGCTCAGGATCCCGTCGGAATTATTGCGGGACTTTTTCGGGATCATTTGGTGTCCCTTCCGGCATCATTTCTGGATGGTTTTTGGGATTCGTCCGGCATCCCGTCGGGTTCATTTCGGGACTTTTTCTCGACTAATACGGGATCATTTGCGGGCCCTTTCGGCATCATTTCTAGATAGTTGTCGGGATCCGTTCGGGATCCCGTCAGGGTCTTTTCGGAACTATTAGGTGATCATTTGAGGACATTTCCGGCATCATTTCTGGATAGTTTTCGGGATCCTTTCGGGGTCCAGTCAGGGTCATTTCGGGACTTTTTCGGGATCATTTAGAGGTGGCTTTCAGGATTCGTCCGGGAACCCGTCAGGGTAATTTCTGAACTTTTCCGAGACTATTTCGGGATAATTTTGGGACCTTCCCAAGATCATTTCTGGATGGATTTTGGGATCAGTCCGGGATGCCGTCAGGGTCATTTTGGTATTAGGTGATCATTTGAGAACCTTTCCGGCATCACTTCTGGATGGTTTTCGGTATCCGATCAGGATCCCCTCGGAATCATTGCGGGACTTTTTCGGGATCATTTGGGGTCCCTCCCAATATCATTTCTGGATGGATTTCGGGATCTGTCCGGGATCCCGTCAGGGTCATTTAGGTGTGCGTTCGAGATCCCGTCAGGGTCATTTCGGGACTTCTTCGGGACTATATCGGGATCATTTCTGGATGGTTTATGGGATCCGTCCATTACCCCTTAAGGGTCATTTCGGGACTATTAGGTGATCATTTGAGGACTCTTCCGGCATCACTTCTGGATGATTTTCGGTATCCGTTCGGGAACCCGTCGGAATCAATGCGGGACTTTTACGGAATCATTTGGGATTCCTTCCGGCATCATTTCTGGATGGTTTTCGGGATCGGTCCGGGATTACGCCGGGGTAATTTCGGGACTTTTTCGGGACTATTTCGGGATCGTTTTGGGACCCTTCCGGGATCATTTCTGTATAGTTTACGGGATCCGTCCGGGATCCCGTCGGGGTTATTTTGGAACATTTTCGGGACTATTCCGGAATCATTTCGGGACTATTTCGGGATCATTTGGGGACCCTTCCGGCATCATTTCTGGATGGTTTTCGGGATCCGTGCGGGATCTCGTCGGGGTCATATGGGGACTTTTTCGGGATCATTTGGGGGCTCTTCCGGCATCATTTCTGGATGGTTTTCGGGATCCGTCCGGGATATCGTCGGGGTCATTTGGGGACTTTTTCGGGATAATTTGAGGACTCTTCCGGCATCACTTCTGGATGATTTTCGGTATCCGTTCGGGAACCCGTCGGAATCAGTGCGGGACTTTTACGGAATCATTTGGGATTCCTTCCGGCATCATTTCTGTATAGTTTTCGGGATCCGTCCGGGATCCCGTCGGGGTTATTTTGGGACATTTTCGGGACTATTCCGGAATCATTTCGGGACTATTTCGCGATCATTTGGGGACCCTTCCGGCATCATTTCTGGATGGTTTTCGGGATCCGTCCGGGATCCCGTCGGGGTACTTTCGGGATCATTTGCGTACCTTCGAGAGATAAATTCTTGATGGTTTCCGGGATCATTACGGGACTTTTTCGGGGTCAGTTTGGGTCCTTTCCGTAATCATTCCTGGATGGTTTTAGGGATCCGTCCGGGATCCCGTCGGCGTCATTTTGGGACTTTTACGGGATCATTTGGGGTCTCTTCCGGCATCATTTCTGGATGGTTTACGGGATCCGTCCGGGATCCTGTCGCGGTCATTTTGGGACTTTTGCGGGATCATTTGGGGTCTCTTCCGGCATCATTTCTGGATGGTTTACGGGATCCGTCCGGGATCCTGTCGGGGTCATTTTGGGACTTTTGCGGGATCATTTGGGGTCTCTTCCGGCATCATTTCTGTATGGTTTACGGGATCCGTCCGGGATCCTGTCGGGGTCATTTTGGGACTTTTGCGGGATCATTTGGGGTCTCTTCCGGCATCATTTCTGGATGGTTTACGGGATCCGTCCGGGATCCCGTCGGCGTCATTTTGGGACTTTTGCGGGATCATTTGGGGTCTCTTCCGGCATCATTTCTGGATGGTTTACGGGATCCGTCCGGGATCCTGTCGGGGTCATTTTGGGACTTTTGCGGGATCATTTGGGGTCTCTCCCGGCATCATTTCTGGATGGTTTACGGGCTCCGTCCGGGACCCTGTCGGGGTCATTTTGGGACTTTAGCGGGATCATTTGGGGTCTCCTCCGGCATCATTTCTGGATGGTTTACGTGATCCGTCCGGGATCCTGTCGGGGTCATTTTGGGACTTTTGCGGGATCATTTGGGGTCTCTTCCAGCATCATTTCTGGACGGTTTTCGGGATCCGTCCGGGATCCTGTCGGGGTCATTTTGAGACTTTTGCGGGATCATTTGGGGTCTCCTCCGGCATCATTTCTGGATGGTTTACGGGATCCGTCCGGGATCCTGTCGGGGTCATTTTGGGACTTTTGCGGGATCATTTGGGGTCTCTTCCGGCATCATTTCTGGATGGTTTACGGGATCCGTCCGGGATCCTGTCGCGGTCATTTTGGGACTTTTGCGGGATCATTTGGGGTCTCTTCCGGCATCATTTCTGGATGGTTTACGGGATCCGTCCGGGATCCTGTCGGGGTCATTTTGGGACTTTTGCGGGATCATTTGGGGTCTCTTCCGGCATCATTTCTGGATGGTTTACGGGATCCGTCCGGGACCCTGTCGGGGTCATTTTGGGACTTTAGCGGGATCATTTGGGGTCTCCTCCGGCATCATTTCTGGATGGTTTACGGGATCCGTCCGGGATCCTGTCGGGGTCATTTTGGGACTTTTGCGGGATCATTAGGGGTCTCTTCCGGCATCATTTCTGGATGCTTTACGGGATCCGTCCGGGATCCTGTCGCGGTCATTTTGGGACTTTTGCGGGATCATTTGGGGTCTCTTCCGGCAACATTTCTGGATGGTTTACGGGATCCGTCCGGGATACTGTCGGGGTCATTTTGGGACTTTTGCGGGATCATTTGGGGTCTCTTCCAGCATCATTTCTGGATGGTTTTCGGGATCCGTCCGGGATCCTGTCGGGGTCATTTTGAGACTTTTGCGGGATCATTTGGGGTCTCCTCCGGCATCATTTCTGGATGGTTTACGGGATCCGTCCGGGATCCCGTCGGCGTCATTTTGGGACTTTTGCGGGATCATTTGGGGTCTCTTCCGGCATCATTTCTGGATGGTTTACGGGATCCGTCCGGGATCCTGTCGGGGTCATTTTGGGACTTTTGCGGGATCATTAGGGGTCTCTTCCGGCATCATTTCTGGATGCTTTACGGGATCCGTCCGGGATCCTGTCGCGGTCATTTTGGGACTTTTGCGGGATCATTTGGGGTCTCTTCCGGCAACATTTCTGGATGGTTTACGGGATCCGTCCGGGATACTGTCGGGGTCATTTTGGGACTTTTGCGGGATCATTTGGGGTCTCTTCCAGCATCATTTCTGGATGGTTTTCGGGATCCGTCCGGGATCCTGTCGGGGTCATTTTGAGACTTTTGCGGGATCATTTGGGGTCTCCTCCTGCATCATTTCTGGATGGTTTACGGGATCAGTCCGGGATCCTGTCGGGGTCATTTTGGTACTTTTGCGGGATCATTTGGGGTCTCTTCCGGCATCATTTCTGGATGGTTTACGGGATCCGTCCGGGATCCTGTCGCGGTCATTTTGTGACTTTTGCGGGATCATTTGGGGTCTCCTCCGGCATCATTTCTGGATGGTTTACGGGATTCGTCCGGGATCCTGTCGGGGTCATTTTGGGACTTTTGCGGGATCATTTGGGGTCTCTTCCGGCATCATTTCTGGATGGTTTACGGGATCCGTCCGGGATCCTGTCGGGGTCATTTTGGGACTTTTGCGGGATAATTTGGGGTCTCTTCCGGCATCATTTCTGGATGGTTTACGGGATCCGTCCGGGACCCTGTCGGGGTCATTTTGGGACTTTAGCGGGATCATTTGGGGTCTCCTCCGGCATCATTTCTGGATGGTTTCCGGATCCGTCCGGGATTCCGTCGACGTAATTTCGGGACTATTAGGGGGTTATTTGGGGGACCTTTCCGGCATCATTTCTCGATAGTTTTAGGGATCCGTGCGGGATCCCGACGGGGTCATATCGGGACCATTTGGGGATCATTTGGGTACCTACCTTCATCATTTCTGGATGATTTTCGGGATCCGTACGGGATCCCGTCGGGGTCATTTCGGGACTATTTCGGGATCATTTGGGTACCTACCTTCATCATTTCTGGATGATTTTCGGGATCCGTACGGGATCCCGTCGGGGTGATTTCAGGACTTTTTCGGGATCCGCCCGTGATCCCGGCGGGGTCATTTCGGGACTATTTCGGGATCATTTGGTGTACCTAGATGGATAGTTTTCGGGATTCGTCCGGGATCCCGTCTGGATCATTTCAGGACTTTTTCGGGATCATTTGGGGTATCTTCCGGCCACTTTTCTAGATGGTTTTCGGTATCCGTCCGGGATACCGAAGGGTAATTTCGGGACTATTTGGGGATAACTTGGGAACCTTTCCGGCATCATTTCTGGATAGTTTCCGGGATCCGTTCGGGATCCCGACGGGGTCATTTCGGAACCCGCGACTAATGCTGGATCATTTGGGGACCCTTTCGCCATCATTTCCGGATGGTTTTCGTGATCCGTCCGGGATACCGTCAGGGTAATTTCGGGACTATTTGGGGATAACTTGGGAACCTTTCCGGCATCATTTCTGGATAGTTTCCGGGATCCGTCGGGAATCCCGTCAGGATCATTTCGGAACTATAAGGGGATCATTTCATTTTTCATCTTTCTTTAAGGGAATCATTTCACCTTCCAGCATAATTTCTGTATACTTTTGGGGATCCGTCCGGGATCCCGACGGGGTCATTTCTGGCCTATTTCGGGATCATTTTGGGGTACCAACCGGCATCATTTCTGGACGGTCCGGGATCCGTCCGGGATCCCATCGGGGGAATTTCGGGAATTTTTCGGGATCATTTGGGGTCCCTTCCGGCATCATTTCTGGATCGTTTTCGGGATCCGTCCGAGATCCCGTCGGGTTTATTTTTTTTACTTTTTCGGGAAAATGTCAGGGAATTTCGAGACTGTTCTTGGATCATTTGGGGATCCTTCAGGGATAATTTCTGGATGGTTTTCGGGATCCCGTCGGGGTAATTTCGGGACTTTTTCACGACTATTTCGGGGTCAGTTGCCCTTAAAGATCATTTCTGGGTGGTTTTCGGGATCCGTCCGGGATCCCGTCAGGGTTATTTCGCGCCTTTTCGGGACTATTTCGGGATCATTTTGGGACCCTTCCGGAATAATTTCTCTATGATTTTCGGGATCTGTTCGGGATCCCTTCGTAGTTTTTTCGCGAATTTATCTGGGATAAATTGCGGACCCTTTAGAGATCAATTCTGGATGGTTTTCGGTATCGGTCTGGGATCCCCTCAAGGTCATTTCGGGACTTTTTCGGGACTATTTCGGAATCATTTTGGGACCCCTCCGGCATAATTTCTGGGTGATTTTCGGGATCTGTCCGGGATCCCGACGGAGTTTTTTCGGGACTTTTTCCGGACTATTTCTGGATTATTTTCGGACGTTTCAGAGCTCAGTTCTGGATGATTTTCGGGATCTGTCCGGGATCCCGTCGGAGTTATTTCGGGGTAATTTTGGGACCCTTCCAGGATAATTTCTTCATGATTTTCGGGATGGGTCTGAGTTTTTCGTGACTTTCGGGACTATTTCGGGATCATTTGCGGAACCTTCAGAGATCAATTCTGGATGGTTTGTGGGCTTTTCCGGGATCATTTGGGGATCCCTCCAGAGTCATTTCTGGATGGTTTTCGGGATCCCGTCAGGGTCATTTCGGGCCTTTTTCGTGACTACTATTTCGGAATCATTTTGGGACTCCTCCGGGATAATTTCTGGGCGATTTTCGGGATTTGTCCGGGATCCCGTCAGAGTTTTTTCGGACTATATCGGGATCATTTGCGGACAGTTCAGGAATCAAATCTGGATGGTTTTCGGGATCCGTCCGGGATCCCGTCAGGGTCATTTCGGGACTTTTCGTGACTACTTCGGGATTATTTTGGGACCCTTCCGGCATCATTTCTGGATAGTTTTCGAGATTTGTCCAGGATCCCGTCGGCATCATTTCGTGACTATTTGGTGTCATTTAGGGACACTTCCGGGATCATTTTAGGTCTCTTCGAAACCGGTAATTCAGCACACATGGCCGTGGATTTACGGCAAATTATTCGTAATTAAAATTCGGTATGTTTTATCTTTAATATATCACAGCTTTTTCGTTCTATTTTTAAATGAATCCTGTAACGAACTATTACAACTATAATTAAAATTTTTGTAATATTTTAACCAACTAAATACCCGAAAAAGCAACACTGCTTTCATTTAAAAACTTCTTTTTGGTTTTAGCTAATTGTAGTTTCACTCCTTTGTTCTATGAGTAGTAATTCTTTCACCCCTGTCATATCAATTAATTTAACTTAGAAACAAAATGTATTTTTTTTAATTCGAAAAAAGTGTATTATACTATTCATGTAAGCGTGCCAATCAGCTCAGTTAGTTCTTTTTTTTTACTGTATTAAAAAATAAAATACATTGACAGAAAAAATTTTTAAACAGACAACTTGATAAGCAGGCTAACGTGAATAGCACATATATTTTATTTTCTCCTTGCGGACGGGGCCGCGGGTAAAGGCTAGTATATTATAAATGGCAAAGTTTGGATGTGAAGATGTTTGGATATTTCAGGGATGCACCTTAACGTTAAGCTAATCGTTTATCAAAAAATTTCCACCGTTTCCGTTGAAACACTTCGAAATATTATCGATAAAGAAATTATCAAAATAAATTGTATCTCGTTTTTAACCGAAACGAAAAGCTTTCGTTAACGTTAAAAACGTTAACAAAAACGTGATACTTTATGTTTGAATTGTGCTGGCAATGCTACAGCCATGGTGAAGCTGTAAGGTGGCAACAACGAGCGCACATACACACACAAACTCTATGTAATTTGTTTGTGTAATTCGTTGGTGGTTATGTCAAAAATACTCTGAGAAATGTTCGTACTGTCAAAATTCAAGAGAAAAGTTGCAATCAGCTTGGCTAATGCTTTCACCTTTAATGACTCCGCCATCAATCAGCTTTGCCAGCATAGTTTGAAATTAATAATCAACATAAACGATTTGATTTCGTTTTGATATGGCAGAAAACGAAACGAAATCATTTCGTTAATTTGACGATCTTAACGTTAATAAACGAAACGAAATGAGTTCGTTTCGTTTATTAACGTTGATTATCGTAACGAAATGATATCGTTTCGTTGGTTAAGCATGCCTGGGATATTTGGATGTTTGGATGTTTAGATGTTTTGATGTTTGGATGTTTGGATGTTTGTCCAGACGTTTGTCTTTGTGACTCAATCACGCAAGAACGGCTGGACCGATTTGGATGAAATTTTGCACACATATAGCCAATAGTCTAGAAGGATCTACTAACTATATATTTTTGAAAAGGGGCGTGGTCCCCGCCCACTAGGAACAGTTATAATTTAATTATTATATTTTTTTGTCTTTGCGACTGAATCACGCCAGAATGGCTACACGGATTTTGATGAAATTTGGGACACAGACAATAGTCTACTAGCGAAATTTTTTTCGAACATGGAAAGAGGGGTGGGGGTCCCACGACCCCTTCGAGAAATTATTTTTCAATAATTTTTACACATTATAACTTTACGTATACTGGCCTTCACCAATATCACAGACTCAAGGGGTCAAATAAGTCGAGGGCTTACAAAGTAAGCAGTGACACCCTCCGCCCGCCCACCCCCCCTTTATCTCCCCCTCTGGTGTAAAATCTATAAATTGTTATAACTCAATATAAATTTTCTCCTAAATCAATAGTTTTTGGTATCTGGTACATACAGAACGAGATCTAGACAATTTTGGAGGAACGATCAGGGGTCCTCTCCTCTACTCCCGCCATCCGCCCTCCATCAATTGTTTTTATTAGCACGCTTTTATTAGCTTTACCTGTATGTTTCTATGTAACTTTTTATTCGCTCCAATGCGCCTGCTGCCTTATTACCATGGTTTTATAATTAGCTTCACCTTATTTGTAATCCCGTAAGGGTCATATCGAGACCCTCCGGGATCATTTCTGGATGGTTTTCGGGATCGGTCCGGGATTACGCCGGGGTAATTTCGGGACTTTTTCGGGACTATTTCGGGATCATTTTGGGACTCTTCCGGGATCATTTCTGTATAGTTTTCGGGATCCGTCCGGGATCCCGTCGGGGTTATTTTGGGACATTTTCGGGACTATTCCGGAATCATTTCGGGACTATTTCGCGATCATTTGGGGACCCTTCCGGCATCATTTCTGGATGGTTTTCGGGATCCGTCCGGGATCCCGTCGGGGTACTTTCGGGATCATTTGCGTACCTTCGAGAGATAAATTCTTGATGGTTTCCGGGATCATTACGGGACTTTTTCGGGGTCAGTTTGGGTCCTTTCCGTAATCATTCCTGGATGGTTTTAGGGATCCGTCCGGGATCCCGTCGGCGTCATTTTGGGACTTTTACGGGATCATTTGGGGTCTCTTCCGGCATCATTTCTGGATGGTTTACGGGATCCGTCCGGGATCCTGTCGCGGTCATTTTGGGACTTTTGCGGGATCATTTGGGGTCTCTTCCGGCATCATTTCTGGATGGTTTACGGGATCCGTCCGGGATCCTGTCGGGGTCATTTTGGGACTTTTGCGGGATCATTTGGGGTCTCTTCCGGCATCATTTCTGTATGGTTTACGGGATCCGTCCGGGATCCTGTCGGGGTCATTTTGGGACTTTTGCGGGATCATTTGGGGTCTCTTCCGGCATCATTTCTGGATGGTTTACGGGATCCGTCCGGGATCCCGTCGGCGTCATTTTGGGACTTTTGCGGGATCATTTGGGGTCTCTTCCGGCATCATTTCTGGATGGTTTACGGGATCCGTCCGGGATCCTGTCGGAGTCATTTTGGGACTTTTGCGGGATCATTTGGGGTCTCTCCCGGCATCATTTCTGGATGGTTTACGGGCTCCGTCCGGGACCCTGTCGGGGTCATTTTGGGACTTTAGCGGGATCATTTGGGGTCTCCTCCGGCATCATTTCTGGATGGTTTACGTGATCCGTCCGGGATCCTGTCGGGGTCATTTTGGGACTTTTGCGGGATCATTTGGGGTCTCTTCCAGCATCATTTCTGGACGGTTTTCGGGATCCGTCCGGGATCCTGTCGGGGTCATTTTGAGACTTTTGCGGGATCATTTGGGGTCTCCTCCGGCATCATTTCTGGATGGTTTACGGGATCCGTCCGGGATCCTGTCGGGGTCATTTTGGGACTTTTGCGGGATCATTTGGGGTCTCTTCCGGCATCATTTCTGGATGGTTTACGGGATCCGTCCGGGATCCTGTCGCGGTCATTTTGGGACTTTTGCGGGATCATTTGGGGTCTCTTCCGGCATCATTTCTGGATGGTTTACGGGATCCGTCCGGGATCCTGTCGGGGTCATTTTGGGACTTTTGCGGGATCATTTGGGGTCTCTTCCGGCATCATTTCTGGATGGTTTACGGGATCCGTCCGGGACCCTGTCGGGGTCATTTTGGGACTTTAGCGGGATCATTTGGGGTCTCCTCCGGCATCATTTCTGGATGGTTTACGGGATCCGTCCGGGATCCTGTCGGGGTCATTTTGGGACTTTTGCGGGATCATTTGGGGTCTCTTCCGGCATCATTTCTGGATGCTTTACGGGATCCGTCCGGGATCCTGTCGCGGTCATTTTGGGACTTTTGCGGGATCATTTGGGGTCTCTTCCGGCATCATTTCTGGATGGTTTACGGGATCCGTCCGGGATACTGTCGGGGTCATTTTGGGACTTTTGCGGGATCATTTGGGGTCTCTTCCAGCATCATTTCTGGATGGTTTTCGGGATCCGTCCGGGATCCTGTCGGGGTCATTTTGAGACTTTTGCGGGATCATTTGGGGTCTCCTCCGGCATCATTTCTGGATGGTTTACGGGATCCGTCCGGGATC
Source organism: Eurosta solidaginis (assembly GCF_040869045.1). Taxonomy (NCBI): domain Eukaryota; kingdom Metazoa; phylum Arthropoda; class Insecta; order Diptera; family Tephritidae; genus Eurosta; species Eurosta solidaginis. The sequence continues at coordinate 259,233,390 of NC_090319.1, forward strand.
CCGTCGGCGTCATTTTGGGACTTTTGCGGGATCATTTGGGGTCTCTTCCGGCATCATTTCTGGATGGTTTACGGGATCCGTCCGGGATCCTGTCGGGGTCATTTTGGGACTTTTGCGGGATCATTTGGGGTCTCTTCCAGCATCATTTCTGGATGGTTTTCAGGATCCGTCCGGGATCCTGTCGGGGTCATTTTGAGACTTTTGCGGGATCATTTGGGGTCTCCTCCGGCATCATTTCTGGATGGTTTACGGGATCCGTCCGGGATCCTGTCGGGGTCATTTTGGTACTTTTGCGGGATCATTTGGGGTCTCTTCCGGCATCATTTCTGGATGGTTTACGGGATCCGTCCGGGATCCTGTCGCCGTCATTTTGTGACTTTTGCGGGATCATTTGGGGTCTCCTCCGGCATCATTTCTGGATGGTTTACGGGATTCGTCCGGGATCCTGTCGGGGTCATTTTGGGACTTTTGCGGGATCATTTGGGGTCTCTTCCGGCATCATTTCTGGATGGTTTACGGGATCCGTCCGGGATCCTGTCGGGGTCATTTTGGGACTTTTGCGGGATCATTTGGGGTCTCTTCCGGCATCATTTCTGGATGGTTTACGGGATCCGTCCGGGACCCTGTCGGGGTCATTTTGGGACTTTAGCGGGATCATTTGGGGTCTCCTCCGGCATCATTTCTGGATGGTTTCCGGATCCGTCCGGGATTCCGTCGACGTAATTTCGGGACTATTAGGGGGTTATTTGGGGACCTTTCCGGCATCATTTCTGGATAGTTTTAGGGATCCGTGCGGGATCCCGACGGGGTCATATCGGGACCATTTGGGGATCATTTGGGTACCTACCTTCATCATTTCTGGATGATTTTCGGGATCCGTACGGGATCCCGTCGGGGTCATTTCTGGACTATTTCGGGATCATTTGGGTACCTACCTTCATCATTTCTGGATGATTTTCGGGATCCGTACGGGATCCCGTCGGGGTCATTTCAGGACTTTTTCGGGATCCGCCCGTGATCCCGGCGGGGTCATTTCGGGACTATTTCGGGATCATTTGGTGTACCTAGATGGATAGTTTTCGGGATTCGTCCGGGATCCCGTCTGGATCATTTCAGGACTTTTTCGGGATCATTTGGGGTATCTTCCGGCCACTTTTCTAGATGGTTTTCGGTATCCGTCCGGGATACCGTCAGGGTAATTTCGGGACTATTTGGGGATAACTTGGGAACCTTTCCGGCATCATTTCTGGATAGTTTCCGGGATCCGTTCGGGATCCCGACGGGGTCATTTCGGAACCCGCGACTAATGCTGGATCATTTGGGGACCCTTTCGCCATCATTTCCGGATGGTTTTCGTGATCTGTCCGGGATACCGTCAGGGTAATTTCGGGACTATTTGGGGATAACTTGGGAACCTTTCCGGCATCATTTCTGGATAGTTTCCGGGATCCGTCGGGAATCCCGTCAGGATCATTTCGGAACTATAAGGGGATCATTTCATTTTTCATCTTTCTTTAAGGGAATCATTTCACCTTCCAGCATAATTTCTGTATACTTTTGGGGATCCGTCCGGGATCCCGACGGGGTCATTTCTGGCCTATTTCGGGATCATTTTGGGGTACCAACCGGCATCATTTCTGGACGGTCCGGGATCCGTCCGGGATCCCATCGGGGGAATTTCGGGAATTTTTCGGGATCATTTGGGGTCCCTTCCGGCATCATTTCTGGATCGTTTTCGGGATCCGTCCGAGATCCCGTCGGGTTTATTTTTTTTACTTTTTCGGGAAAATGTCAGGGAATTTCGAGACTGTTCTTGGATCATTTGGGGATCCTTCAGGGATAATTTCTGGATGGTTTTCGGGATCCCGTCGGGGTAATTTCGGGACTTTTTCACGACTATTTCGGGGTCAGTTGCCCTTAAAGATCATTTCTGGGTGGTTTTCGGGATCCGTCCGGGATCCCGTCAGGGTTATTTCGCGCCTTTTCGGGACTATTTCGGGATCATTTTGGGACCCTTCCGGGATAATTTCTCTATGATTTTCGGGATCTGTTCGGGATCCCTTCGTAGTTTTTTCGCGAATTTATCTGGGATAAATTGCGGACCCTTTAGAGATCAATTCTGGATGGTTTTCGGTATCGGTCTGGGATCCCCTCAAGGTCATTTCGGGACTTTTTCGGGACTATTTCGGAATCATTTTGGGACCCCTCCGGCATAATTTCTGGGTGATTTTCGGGATCTGTCCGGGATCCCGACGGAGTTTTTTCGGGACTTTTTCCGGACTATTTCTGGATTATTTTCGGACGTTTCAGAGCTCAGTTCTGGATGATTTTCGGGATCTGTCCGGGATCCCGTCGGAGTTATTTCGGGGTAATTTTGGGACCCTTCCAGGATAATTTCTTCATGATTTTCGGGATGGGTCTGAGTTTTTCGTGACTTTCGGGACTATTTCGGGATCATTTGCGGAACCTTCAGAGATCAATTCTGGATGGTTTGTGGACTTTTCCGGGATCATTTGGGGATCCCTCCAGAGTCATTTCTGGATGGTTTTCGGGATCCCGTCAGGGTCATTTCGGGCCTTTTTCGTGACTACTATTTCGGAATCATTTTGGGACTCCTCCGGGATAATTTCTGGGCGATTTTCGGGATTTGTCCGGGATCCCGTCAGAGTTTTTTCGGACTATATCGGGATCATTTGCGGACAGTTCAGGAATCAAATCTGGATGGTTTTCGGGATCCGTCCGGGATCCCGTCAGGGTCATTTCGGGACTTTTCGTGACTACTTCGGGATTATTTTGGGACCCTTCCGGCATCATTTCTGGATAGTTTTCGAGATTTGTCCAGGATCCCGTCGGCATCATTTCGTGACTATTTGGTGTCATTTAGGGACACTTCCGGGATCATTTTAGGTCTCTTCGAAACCGGTAATTCAGCACACATGGCCGTGGATTTACGGCAAATTATTCGTAATTAAAATTCGGTATGTTTTATCTTTAATATATCACAGCTTTTTCGTTCTATTTTTAAATGAATCCTGTAACGAACTATTACAACTATAATTAAAATTTTTGTAATATTTTAACCAACTAAATACCCGAAAAAGCAACACTGCTTTCATTTAAAAACTTCTTTTTGGTTTTAGCTAATTGTAGTTTCACTCCTTTGTTCTATGAGTAGTAATTCTTTCACCCCTGTCATATCAATTAATTTAACTTAGAAACAAAATTTATTTTTTTTAATTCGAAAAAAGTGTATTATACTATTCATATAAGCGTGCCAATCAGCTCAGTTAGTTCTTTTTTTTTACTGTATTAAAAAATAAAATACATTGACAGAAAAAATGTTTAAACAGACAACTTGATAAGCAGGCTAACGTGAATAGCACATATATTTTATTTTCTCCTTGCGGACGGGGCCGCGGGTAAAGGCTAGTAGTATATATATGGTGGTATATATAGTATATATATATAGTACATATATATATATTTTCGCAAATTTTAGCCCCATTTTAACAGCTAGAAGCTTCAAATTTCACCGAATACTTACGCATATAGCATATATTGTTATCTGAAAAAATCATAGAGATCGGTTGTATATATAGTATATATCTCATACAACCGATTGTTCAGATAAGAAACTTTTCGCAATTTCTACCCCATTTTAACAGCTATAAGCTTCAAATTTCACCGATTGCTTACGTATATAGCATATATTGTTGTCTGAAAAAATCATAGACATCGGTTGTATATATAGTATATATCTCATACAACCGATTGTTCAGATAAGAAACTTTTCGCAATTTCTACCCCATTTTAACAGCTATAAGCTTCAAATTTCACTGATTGCTTACGTATATAGCATATATTGTTGTCTGAAAAAATCATAGACATCGGTTGTATATATAGTATATATCTCATACAACCGATTGTTCAGATAAGAAACTTTTCGCAATTTCTACCTCATTTTAACAGCTATAAGCTTCAAATTTCACCGATTGCTTACGTATATAGTATGTATTGTTTTGTCAAAAAATTATAGAGATCGGTGATATATATAATATATATATGATGGTATATATAGTATATATATATAGTATATATATATAGTATATATATATTTTTTTTACGATTTCGGCCCCATTTTAACAGCTATAAGCTTCAAATTTCACCAAATGCTTACGTGTATAGCATATATTGATGTCTGAAAAAATCATTGAGATCGGTGGTATACATAGTATATATCTCATACAACCGATTGTTCAGACAAGAAACTTTGCGCAATTTCTGCCCCGTTTTAACAGCTAGAAGCTTCAAATTCCACAAAATGCTTACGTATATAGCATATATTGTTGTCTGAAAAAATCATAGAAATCGGTGGTATATATATTATATACTTCATATAAACTGTCATTTTGACCCCTTTTTTACGGCTAGAAGCTTCAAAATTCATCAAATTTCATCAAATAGTTACGTTTACGTCATATATTTTTGAAATACGTGATTCGTAGTCATAGTTTTTACATGCAGACCACAAAAAACGTGAAGCTTTGCATCCTCACACAGATTACCTACCTATTTTTATACCTTTCATGAAAATGAAATGGTATATTAATTTCGTCACGAAACCGAAAATTGTAAGTCCTTAAAGGAAAATAGATAGACCCACCATTAAGTATACCGAAATAATCAGGTTGAAGAGCTGAGTTGATTTAGCCATGTCCGTCTGTCCGTCTGTCTGTTTGTATGCAAACTAGTCCCTCAATTTTTGAGATATCTTGATAAAATTTCGTGAGCGGGTGTATTTGGGTGTCCGATTAGACATTTGTCGGAACCGACCGGATCGGACCACTATAGCATATATCCTCCATACAACCGATTTTTCAGAAAAAGAGGATTTTTGTAATATCTTACCCAATTTAACAGATTGAAGCTTCAAACTTCACCATATATTTTCGTATATTGCACATATTGTTGCCTGAAAAAATTGATGAGATCGGTGGTATATATAGTATATATCCCCCACAACCGATTGTTCAGATAAGGAACTTTTCTTAATTACTGCCCTATTTTAAGAGCTAGAGGCTTCAAATTTCAACGAATGCTTACATATATAGCATATATTGTTGTCTGAAAAAATCATAAAGATCGGTGGTATATATAGTATATATATGGTGGTATATATAGTATATATATATAGTATATATATATATATATATTTTCGCAAATTTTAGCCCCATTTTAACAGCTAGAAGCTTCAAATTTCACCGAATACTTACGTATATAGCATATATTGTTGTCTGAAAAAATCATAGACATCGGTTGTATATATAGTATATATCTCATACAACCGATTGTTCAGATAAGAAACTTTTCGCAATTTCTACCCCATTTTAACAGCTATAAGCTTCAAATTTCACTGATTGCTTACGTATATAGCATATATTGTTGTCTGAAAAGATCATAGACATCGGTTGTATATATAGTATATATCTCATACAACCGATTGTTCAGATAAGAAACTTTTCGCAATTTCTACCCCATTTTAACAGCTATAAGCTTCAAATTTCACCAAATGCTTACGTGTATAGCATATATTGATGTCTGAAAAAATCATTGAGATCGGTGGTATACATAGTATATATCTCATACAACCGATTGTTCAGATAAGAAACTTTGCGCAATTTCTGCCCCTTTTTAACAGCTAGTAGCTTCAAATTTCACAAAATGCTTACGTATATAGCATATATTTTTGTCTGAAAAAATCATAGAGATCGGTGGTATATATATTATATACTTCATATAAACTGTCATTTTGACCCCTTTTTTACGGCTAGAAGCTTCAAAATTCATCAAATTTCATCAAATAGTTACGTTTACGTCATATATTTTTGAAATACGTGATTCGTAGTCATAGTTTTTACATGCAGACCACAAAAAACGTGAAGCTTTGCATCCTCACACAGATTACCTACCTATTTTTTATTTTATATTTATCTTAAAAATCGTTCAGATATGTTCAAATTTCACCAAATCCTTACGTGTATAGCATATATTGTTGTCTGAGAAAATCATAGATACCGGTGATATATGTAGTATATATCCCATACAACCGATTGTTCAGATAAGAAACTTTGCGCAATTTCTTCCCCATTTTAACAGCTAGAAGATTCAAATTTCACCAAATGCTTACGTGTATAGCATATATTGTTGTCTGAAAAAATCGTTGAGATCGGTGGTATATATAATATATATCTCATACAACCGATTGTTCAGTTAAGAAACATTGCGCAATTTCTGCTCCTTTTTAACAGCTAGACGCTTCAAATTTCACCATATGCTTACGTATATAGCATATATTGTTGTCTGAAAAAATCATAGAGATCGGTGGTATATATATTATATACCCCATATAAACTCTAATTTTTGCCCCCTTTTTACGGCTAGAAGCTTCAAAATTCATCAAATTTCATCAAATAGTTACGTTTACGTCATATATTGTTGAAATACGTGATTCGTAGTCATAGTTTTTACACGCAGACCACAAAAAACCTGAAACTTTGCATCCTCACACAAATTACCTACCTGTTTTTTATTTTATATTTATCTTAAAAATCGTTAAGGTATGTAGATCTGTTCACTATATATTTCTTATCTTATACATCCAATTATTCGGAGATTACGAACGGGATAAGATTATTGTTCAGCCCCATTCATGAAAGGTATGAAGTCTTTGGCACAGCCGAAGACAGTCCCGTTCTTACTTGTTATATCTAGGTTTTAGCTTGTTTCTTTCTCCTATAATTTTTTCATAAATAATTTGCCCTGAGCAATATTGTTTTTCAACTCTATTTTTATTATGAGTTGTTAGCATTTTATCCTGTGCCTGCTTAAGTTTTATTGGTAAATTTTCATGATTCACCTTGTTATAGGGAACCCCGTTTGGTTTAAAATTCATTGCTGAATGTATCGTTATATTATACTTTTGTGCCGCTCTATGAATTGTTTCTAAATCACTAACTATATTGTACTCCTCTTTTATACATCTAGCTATTTCTATTATTGTCGAATGGACTCTTTCTATTTGCCCATTTGTTGTACTGTGTCGCGGATCACAAAAATAAATTTCGATATTTAGTCGTTGCATCAAAGATTTAAATGTTGGCGTTGTGAAACTTGGTTCATTATCCAAAGTTATTCGTTTAACATCTGTAAAAGTTTGCAGTAATTCTAAAACCATTTCTTCAATATTAGAATTACCTTCTATATGTTTTGTTAATAAAAATTTTGAATACGCATCTACACATGTGACGAATTTCAACTTCTGCGCGTAAAAAATATCTAAATGAAGCTGTTCTCCTTCTGCTTCTGCAATTGGAGCTTTGCTGATTGGTATTCTTTTTGGATGAAGATCATATTTATTTTTATTGCATATTCTGCAATTACGAATGTATTCTTTCATTCTTTTTCTCATTTATGGCCAGTATTACAAATTTTCTATTTGTTTTATATTTTCATTAAAGCTACGATGAGCTCTATTATGAGTTTGTTCAATTATTCTAAACTGATTCTCTCTATTAATAATATTTAATAATATTGGAAATAAAAAACTTGTATAAACAAATTTGTTTTGAAGTCTGTTTTAGGGGTCCTTGGATTTCATATAAATCCTCTATTGTACAGTGAATTGCGGTCACCAATTTTGATTGAATAAATTCCTTCAAAATGGTTAGCAAATTTTCCACTGTATCATATTCTATTAAATGCCTTTTATTTCCAAAATTTTCAATTAATTCGTGAATTGTAAATCTGTTTCTACACAGAATTATCTGTTGTTTAAATTGGTTTACAGGTTTTTTCGTGTCTTGTATTCTAATACTCTCACTACTTTGTGCGGAATTTTGTGATTCGTTACTCTGCGAATCCTCTGGATCATAGGACATATTGTTTAACTCAAGACGGGATAATGCGTCTGCCACAACATTGTTTCTACCAGGCCTATAAATAAATTTGGGAGCAAACTCCTCTATACATGCGTGCCATCTTTTCATTTTTGGATTAGGGTTACGAGGTGACAAAGCAAATGTCAATGGTTGATGATCAGTATGAATTTCTAGATTAGTGACACCATATAAATAATTTCTAAGAGTATTCAATGCACAATGGCAAATAAATATTTTTCATTTGTTACATAATTTCTTTCTGTTTTATTAAGACTTTTTGAAATAAGTTAGAAGCATCGGTAGTAAGAACAAAAACCTTTGAATAATCTGGTTGCGTCAATTCCATCTCTGACGCCAAATGTTTTTTAATTTATTAAATGCCTGAATTCTATTTTGATCCAAATCTATTTTTAATTTTTTTGACATATTTCTGAAAATTCTTCCATTCTCTCCGGATAGGCCCCTACTCAGTGGTTTTGCTATTGTTGCAAAATCTTTGACAAACTTACGATAATATCCTGCAATTCCCAAAAATCCACTTAGTTCTCGTAAATTTTCAGGAATTGGGTAATTTAAAATCAATCTTACTTTGTTGGGGTCCGTTTTAATACCACTATGTGTTATGGTATATCCTAAAAACCCTATTTCCTTTTCAAAACCTTCGATTTTTCAAGTGAAATTTCCCTGTTTGCTTTTCTCAATACTTCTGTTATTATTTCCTAATCTCGAAAATGTTGTGTTGTATTTTCTGAAAAAATAATTATGTCATCCATGTAAATATGGCAAATCTTTCCTATATGTTCCCGCAATACATGTATCATCCATTCTATCAAAATTCTAGGTGCATTTTTCAGACCGAATAGCATTCGCAAAAATTCATATTTTCCGTTATTTACGGAGAAAGCGGTTTTTTCAATGTCATTTTCCGACATTAAAATTTTATGAAAACCTGATTCTAGATCAATGCTTGAAAAATATTTTGATCTACCTAAATTAGATAAAATTATGTTAGTATCCGGAATCGGATAACGATCGGAAATGGTATGTTCATTGATCTTTTTATAATCGATGACCATTCTAAGTTTGGGTGAGCCATCGTCATTTGTTCCTTTTTTGGGTACAACCCAAGTCGGTGAGTTATATGAACTTTTACTAGGCCTTATTATGTTTTCACTCAAAACTTTGTTAATTTCTTTATAAACGAATGAATTTACTGACAAAGAAATGGATATTGCCTACTCCATATCGTTTGTCATAAACGTAAAGCTTGTATTAATTCTTGAATGTGTTTTAGCAATTTTTTCTTTAATATGGCTCTTAAATTCTGAGTTGCTTTTACGAAGTAAGGAAAAAGGGGAATAATTCAATCCCCCTTAGCGAAAATTGTAGTAGAAAAGTACCTTTAGCAGTATATTAGTAGTGATAATAAATTTGTTAATGCCAACAGGTTTTTGAGGAGATAATTCATTTTCCACTAAATATTTCGTGAATTGATTTAGAGATATGTTGGTTTGGTAATTCTTTCAGAATTTGTTTGAAGAATGCCGTACGTCAGAATTTTATTCAAAAATACGCTCTAAAAATTTGTTTCAAAAACTCCCTATCTGAGCATAAGTTCAATGCATTTTGACATAAGAGGGAGTTAAGGAAAGTCATTCTGAGATCAGCGTACTTCAACCAAATTCTGATATAGGGCTTTTTGGTTTTTTGAGAAATTTTTGAAAAGTATTTTGAGATAGGATGATTTCGAATGCAGCCGGCATGGGGTGATACTCTACTCAGCAGTCGCAATTAACTGACAAATAAATGAAAATGGCTTATTGTATTAGAAATTTATATTCCGTCCTTGATTTTGACAGAAGAGTTAAGCTTTTGTGCGGTCCTGCTACACAGAGAGTATTTCCCGTTTTATTCTGAAATTTCGGAAAGCTCTTTTCCGTTTAAGTATTCATTGAAGTGTTCCGGATAAACCGTTAATTTAGAGTATTCGGAACACGTCAGTTTGATACTACCTCAAGAGGTCCGAATATTCCAAATAAGTATATACATAATATTCCAAATATAAAACGATTCCACAAATTCTTAAATGGAGATGAATGCTCCGAACATACGGAATGAATAAGATAACATGCTCAATGAGTACATTTCGTTATGGCATCTCCATTATTTACTAATTATATTTTTACGTTAATCGATTTGCTAGTCGATTTTTCGAAGTGAATGATGAATTTTAAATTGGTTTAGGTTTCGTATGTCCATACGTTTACGAAAGTGCATGATTTCTTGGTATCCTCACTTTTCATAAAATTACCTGTGTTCAGCCACACTAATAGATCATGGCATGGTTAATAAATTCATCATACATTTTTTTAATTTTATTTATTTATTCAAAAGCTAAAATTATGATATGAAATTATAATATAGCTATAAAGCCATAGCAGCGAGGGCCTTAGGCTACCATCATAAAATTAAAAAAAAAAATCTAAGGAATTATGCAGTTCAGTACCTACTTATCGTGTATTTGTAAACAAATAGCTTCCTGTTCCTACTACTAATATTTTTCGAACAATCGCATAGAATCAACACAGTTAACGGACGTCAATTCGATTTGGGAGCAAAATGGCTGCAATTATCAAAAAAATTTGTCAGCCGAGCAAACCTCTTGTGATTGAATAATAGTTGTACAGGTATAAAGGAATCGAGATAGATATAGACTTCCATATATCAAAATTATCAGTATCGAAAAAAAATTGATTGAGCCATGTCCGTCCGTCCGCCCGTTAACACGATAACTTGAGTAAATATTGAGATATCTTCACCAAATTTGGTACACGAGCTTATGCGGACCCAGAATATATTGGTATTGAAAATGAGCGAAATCGGATGATAACCAGGCCCACTTTTTATATATATAAAATTTTGGAAAACACAAAAAATCTGATAATTTAGTAAATAATACACCCAGAATGTTGAAATTTGACGTGTGGACTGATATTGAGACTCTTGATAAACATTTTTTAAAATAGGCGTGGCACCGCCCACTTGTGATAAAATCAATTTTACAAATATTATTAATCATAAATCAAAAATCGCTAAACCCATCGTAACAAAATTCGGCAGAGAGGTTGTATTTACTATAAAGAATGCTTTGAAGAAAAATTAAGGAAATCGGTTAAGGACAACGCCCACTTTTATATAAAAGATTTTTAAAAGGGTCGTGTACGAATAAAATAAGCAATATCTTTGCAAAAAAAGAGCGTTATATCAATGGTATTTTATTTCCCAAGTGGATTTATAACAAACAATAAATAGGAAAAACTTCAAATTTAAAAAAATGGGCGTGGCACCGTCCCACAGTGTTTCGTGTAGAACAAGCTAGCTGGACAAAAACAAAGTTCTTATTCCAAGAAAAGTGTAATGAGAAATGAAAGAAAACAAACAAAATAACGGGATTTCTGCTTTTTTTTGATATTTTTGCTCATATATATTGAGTAATTGAAGTAAGAAGGCAGGAGTGACCGTAAAATGCATTGATTAATTTGCAAAATTCTTGTTGAATATTAAGCTTCATATTTCTTTTAAGTGAACACTTTTATATAATTTTTTTGATGCATTCTAAGCCCGAAGGTAAGTAAAAATTTTTAATAGTAATTCTTTTCCAATTAGAGTATTTTCAATATATTTAACATTCCGTTATTAATAAGAAAAGGTATTTTTTCTCTATATTTTTAAATTTAGGGACAAAAAAGTTACATACATCTGCGGACATCCGGGCTAAATTTTACATATGTTATAGTCGGAAGTATTCTCTAATAGTAGAAAGAAAAAAACATTGCGAATTCTTTGCACATCTATTTTAAATTTTTTTTTTTGTAGATTTTGTTATCTCCACATATAAAATAGGATGTATGTACGTACCAGCTCCGACGAGATATTTGAACCTTTAAAACTGATCTACAAACGGCAAAACCAATTCCCAGGTACAGGGAACAAACACGTAGCCATAAAACACACAAAAATAAAAGCGCAAGGTCAACCAGAACACACCAAAAGCAAAAAAGCGAATATCACTGACTTCAACCTGCTACAACCTACCGCACCAGTCACCAAGGCATAAAATCAGGTACATACAAAACAATCCTAATGCAGGTATAACCACACAGGAACGCTACACAAAACAATCCCATTTGGTAGCACCTACGCCAATACCTGAATGTAATATAAATACTGCACAACTGATAACAAATCAGAATGATCAACGACACTTATGCCCCTATTACGGTATACAACTCAACTTAGTTGGGTTGTAATTAAAACAACTCAACTTTCAGACAACTCAACTCCTGTTTGGTATTACGAATTACAACTTATTTCAGTTGAAGTTGAATTGGCGTTGCCAACCTTGGGAAGTGATGATTTGACAGATAAATGAACAGCTGCTCAATTTGTGGCTGAAATTTAAGCTTTTGCAAAAGTGATTTTGTTATTACAAGAATTATATGATATGAAATGAAATCTATTTTATAATGGCGAAAATGTTGGTGAGTGACATGTCGCGAATACGGAAAACATTCGCGTGATCATTCCAATTCCTTGGAACTACCTAGCACCAAGTAAGAAAATGTTAAAGTGACAAATGATGAGCTTCTAATGAAGTTATTTTGCAGATTTGAAAGGAAGCATTTTGCTCATTACTAAACACAATTAAGAACCATTTCCGCAAACACTTTCGAGGGAAAGCTGTACCCCTATTTTAAAATTATGCGCCACACAGATTCCTTGCTGATGGCAGCTATCAAAAATGCTGTCGAAATGATTTTGGTGTTGGACTGGTTTTAGATATTATTGAGGAGCATATTTGTGCGAAGTGGATTAAAACCCAAACAGCAAAAATTGTGTTTTACTCTAAAACAGGATTCCTAGGTGTAGTGATTAGTACCAATGGCACTCACGTTCGTATAATTTCACCTATTTTGGTGGTATCCGAACTGCGGCCAGCCTCGTCCAACTTCGGAATGTCGCTCCATAAAGTCAAAAATTTATTCAATGTAATCTTTCGTTTAAACGTTGCTTTTTATATAAATGTGTACAAAATTGTTGATTATTTTTTGATTAAAAAAGGTTTAACTACCGGCTTTAAATTTTTTAGTTGTTTTTTTTTGGTAACGTTTTATGAGCCCGTGTACCATCTAACTTTTTTTCAAAGTTGGTATCAAAAGACGCCTTTCGATCTCCGTTTTTAGGATTCGAAAGAGGAAATTAAAAATAATTTTTGTTGTTATATCGGCCTACTGATTTTAAGATCGCGGGTTCGAATCGAGCTCAAGGCCTAACAATAATTTTTTATCATTATTATTGTTATGATAAATTTTTTCTTAATTGAAAAAATTTTTAAATTAGAATAGAAGAAAGAAAAAATTTTAGACAACTGCCAAAGCTCGTTGTATAGATCCATTTCGGGAACTGCTAAATTCCTTCATCGGCAACGTTTAGGCGCCGCTGCTATAACCATTCAGCCACCACAGCGGTTTTTTGTTTGTCTTCATTAATCCTACTTCTATTCTGGTTCGTGCCAATTGATATTCACACCACTGCGACATCTGTTGCAGAATAGCTGTGAAACTTGGACTTGTTTGTTGGCAATGCTGCCAAAGTGTCATATTTTATTGACACTTGCTTTTCCCCGTGCTCTGGGATGTATTAACAATTTTTGTTGTTATATCGGCCTACTGATTTTAAGATCGCGGGTTCGAATCGAGCTCAAGGCCTAACAATAATTTTTTATCATTATTATTGTTATGATAAATTTTTTCTTAATTGAATTGGCAGTTGTCTAAAATTTTTTCTTTCTTCTATTCTAATTTAAAAATTTTTTCAATTAAGAAAAAATTTATCATAACAATAATAATGATAAAAAATTATTGTTAGGCCTTGAGCTCGATTCGAACCCGCGATCTTAAAATCAGTAGGCCGATATAACAACAAAAATTGTTAATACATCCCAGAGCACGGGGAAAAACAAGTGTCAATAAAATATGACACTTTGGCAGCATTGCCAACAAACAAGTCCAAGTTTCACAGCTATTCTGCAACAGATGTCGCAGTGGTGTGAATATCAATTGGCACGAACCAGAATAGAAGTAGGATTAATGAAGACAAACAAAAAACCGCTGTGGTGGCTGAATGGTTATAGCAGCGGCGCCTAAACGTTGCCGATGAAGGAATTTAGCAGCTCCCGAAATGGATCTATACAACGAGCTTTGGCAGTTGTCTAAAATTTTTTCTTTCTTCTATTCTAATTTAAAAATTTTTTCAATTAAGAAAAAATTTATCATAACAATAATAATGATAAAAAATTATTGTTAGGCCTTGAGCTCGATTCGAACCCGCGATCTTAAAATCAGTAGGCCGATATAACAACAAAAATTGTTAATACATCCCAGAGCACGGGGAAAAACAAGTGTCAATAAAATATGACACTTTGGCAGCATTGCCAACAAACAAGTCCAAGTTTCACAGCTATTCTGCAACAGATGTCGCAGTGGTGTGAATATCAATTGGCACGAACCAGAATTATTAGGATTATAGGATTATAGGATTAATGAAGACAAACAAAAAACCGCTGTGGTGGCTGAATGGTTATAGCAGCGGCGCCTAAACGTTGCCGATGAAGGAATTTAGCAGTTCCCGAAATGGATCTATACAAGTAGCTTTGGCAGTTGTCTAAAATTTTTTCTTTCTTCTATTCTAATTTAAAAGTTTTTTCAATTAAGAAAAAATTTATCATAACAATAATAATGATAAAAAATTATTGTTAGGCCTTGAGCTCGATTCGAACCCGCGATCTGGAAATTAAAAATTTTATTTCTGTCGAAAAATATTTACAAAAACCCACAAAATGGCCCCGAGAGGGTCCGAAATATGAGGCCCGATCCACAGTTTTTTTTGCACAGAATATCTTTCTGCGTTGGCGGTCTTTGGCCGCGATTTGTAAAAATAACCCTGGGTGGGTCTAACGCCTTTCTGCATTAGTGTGTACAAAAAATCTGGCAAAATACAACCATTTGAAAATTTGAACCGAAATGATATGACAGATATTAAATTTTTATTTTCGGATTCTTAAATCGGAGGTCGAAAATTCTCTTTTGATACCAACCTTGAAATTTTTTGTTAAAAATTAGGTGGTGAACCGTCTTGTAAAACGTTTTTTTTCAAACCAACTGCAAAATTGTATGAGAGAACTGCTAGTAATCAGTTGTAAGATTTTGACGTCTTTGACAACTACACCAACACAAGGTTGTAAACGGTAATGCCACACAAAGTTGTTCACTCAACCGACATTTTTTTTGACAGGTTGAGTTGTAATCTGTAATACCAAATTGCGAAATTTCAACCCAACCAGAGTTGAGTTGTAAACGGTAATAGGGGCATTAAGATGGCAGCACAACAATCATCAGCTATTCACCCTGTCGGAAAATCAACAACACAAAGCAGTTTAGTTATAACCGTACCAAGAACGGAGTTTTTTGACATTCGGGTTCAACATTCGAAGGAAACCAGATATAAAGAATTATTGAGTTTTGTTGTACTTAAGTACGATTTAAGCGAAGCAGCCGAGTATTCCATAAAAAGTTTAAGCTTACAAATATCGGCATATTCGTCGAAGCTGGATCAAAAGTGGAACACTTCTGGAAGACATAAGGAGTGATTTTTGAATAAAAACTCGGAGTGGCTTTCGAGTGCAGACTTCACATTTACAATAACGGTGGATTCAAAGTTGCCACCAGACCAATCCACCACTTCTTCAGGTAACACCGACCCCGGAAAACGAAAGAAGGACTTTGTTAGCTGCAGTAAAAAAACCAAACGGCTTCGAGTGGATGACCTCTTGCAATCTAGAAGTCCTGGTGAGTTACTTTATGCGGCAGAAGTATCAACGAGTATGTTCGGCAACAGAAATGTTGCTTACATTATAAAAAAAATCACAGGAAACCACTCAAATATCCGGCAAAAAGATGACATGTGAGCCAGATGCAAGATAATTGAGCAATGTAGAAGCTTTAGCATACTAAGTAGATAGCAAGTCGACGACTCATGGGTACAAAACGACTTGGAAGTGGAGCATCAAGGCAGGCCATAAGGTTTATACATAATTTTATAGTCTAAGAAAAGCTTAGGCAGAATGCTATCCAAATGAAATTGATGTGGGTAAAACACGTGCGGAAATTAAAGTCCAGTCCGTATTAGATAAAACTGTTGAGCGTTTAGTTTTACCAAATCAAGAAGTTTTTGTTAGTTTATTACCTACAAACTTGACGTATACTTTAATCAGCAAGTGGGGTTGCGATGGAAGTTCTGGCCATAGCACATTTAAGCAAAAGTTTACATGCAGTTCTGACACTGATGAGTTTTTGTTTATATTTTCTTTCGTTCCTCTTCAATTACAGGATAAAAAAGGTAATATTGTTTGGCAGAATCCTCACCTTCTTCTACCAATTAAATTTATTATTTCTAAAGAAACAAAAGATTTATTCTTTTTGAAACGAACAAAGTTTTAGAGGAGATAAGTGCGTTGTTGCCACATGCTCGAAGAATACAAAGTTTCCGTAAATCACAATATGCTTCTTACAATGATTGACAGAAAAGTTTGCAATGCTTTGACTGAAACTTCTTCCGCAAAAGATATGAATAATGAGTTACGGGACTTTACGCCTAACCTAGATAATCTTGGTTTTGGTTTGTCCACTCTCCATGCATGGATAAGATGTTTTGAATGCTTCCTTCACATAAGTTATCGCCTTGAAGTAAAAAAATAGCAGCTTAGGAATGAGGCAGATAAAGAGAGTGTAAAGCTACGTTCCAACGAAATCCAGAATAAATTTAAAAGTGTACTTGTATTGATAGTAGATAAACCAAAACCAGGTTTCGGCAATACCGATGACGGCAACACTGCTCGTAGGTTGTTCGAAAATTCTGAGGCTAGTGCTGAGAATACGGGATTGGATGTAACGCTCATCAAAAGATTCGACACTCTCCTTCACGCATTAGCATCTGCGTACAATATAAATATCCATAGATTTGAAAAATTTGCGGTCGAGACTAAAAAACTATATATAGATCTCTATCCATGGTTTAATATGCCTGTTACAGTTCACAAAATCTTAGTGCATAGTACTGATATACAATCAGCAATTTTACCTATTGGTCAACTTTCTGAGGAAGCCCGTAACAAAGATTTGAGAGGATTCAGGGACGATAACACACAAAAGCAGTCGCGTGAAGCCACGAATAGAGATCTTATGAATATGTTGCTTATAATATCGGATCCTTTAGTTAACATTTTTTGGGAGATATCTAAGAAAAAATTTAAATGTCTGACTTCAGAAGTCTTAAATTTACTGTCCCCCGATAATGTTGAGGAGTCAAAAAATACCCCAATAGCTTTCACAGTAGTGTTGCTGATGCTCATGACTATTCCACAAGTGACTCATCGAATGAAAGTGATGATAGCGAATAATAACATAATTATAAAAGATAACCTACCCTATATGGCGGCCACCGTGGTGTGATGGTAGCGTGCTCCGCCGTATCACACCGTATGCCCTGGGTTCAACTCCCGGGTAAAGCAACATCAAAATTTTAGAAATAAGATTTTTCAATTAGAAGAACATTTTTCTAAGCGGGGTCGCCCCTCGGCAGTGTCTGGCAAGCGCTCCGATTGTATTTCTGCCATGAAAAGCTCTCAGTGAAAACTCATCTGCCTTGCAGATGCCGTTCGGAGTCGGCATAAAACATGTAGGTCCCGTCCGGCCAATTTGTAGGGAAAAATCAAGAGGAGCACGACGCAAATTGGAAGAGAAGCTCGGCCTTAGATCTCTTAGGAGGTTATCGCGCCTTACATTTATTTATTTTTAACCTACCCTATAAGTTTTTGTTGGATCAGGTTTTATTTAATTTAAATCTATTGTCTTTTCTACTTTGTATGATACTTTACTTTTAAGTTTTTGTAATAAGTAAATAAATAAATGTAAGGCGCAATAACCTCCGAAGAGATCTAAGGCCGAGCTTCTCTTCCAATTTGCGTCGTGCTCCTCTTGATTTTCCCTACAAATTGGCCGGACGGGACCTACATGTTTTATGCCGACTCCGAACGGCATCTGCAAGGCAGATGAGTTTTCACTGAATTCTAAAATGAATTTCTTAAATTTTGATGTTGCTTTGCCCGGGAGTTGAACCCAGCGCATACGGTGTGATAGGCGGAGCACGCTACCATCACACCACGGTGGCCGCCATATAGGGTAGGTTATCTTTTATAATTATGTTATTATTCGCTATCATCACTTTCATTCGATGAGTCACTTGTGGAATAGTCATGAGCATCAGCAACACTACTGTGAAAGCTATTGGGGTATTTTTTGACTCCTCAACATTATCGGGGGACAGTAAATTTAAGACTTCTGAAGTCAGACATTTAAATTTTTTCTGTTTTGTAATAAGTAATTTTCACATAATTAATTTAATTATTTACATTGTTATTATTATTATTGTAATTCACTTTTACATTCCTGACTGGTACTATAAAATAATTTTGTAAAATTGTAGTGCCAGGATAAATACTCAAATAAATAAAAAATATGTATGTACATACATATGTCCAGTCACTCACATAAATAAGTAGACACCCCTTTTTGGACAATTCTTACAATTTTCGCTTTCGTAAATTTATTTTAACTAATTTCCCATAAGAAAATGTGTCACGATCTATAACAAAAACTAAATTATATTTAAAAAATGTTTGAAAAATTCGACGAATTTTCATAAAAAATTTTAATTTTTTTTCGGAATTTTTAAATTTTTTTAGAGTATTGAGATTTGTAGTCCATTTAATTTAAGTACAATAAAGTAATATTCTTAAGTCCTTTAAATTTTTTTGGACCTATGTCACTTATTCACATGAGTTACTGTATATGAAATAAGCAAATGTATGCATTTGAAGTAAAAACGGAAAATCTCATAAAAAAATTTTGTCCAGCTAGCTTGTTCTACACGAAACACTGTGCGCCCCTTTTATGACTAAGCAATTTTCTATGTTTCGGGAGCCATAACTCGAAGAAAAATGAAGGGATCGTAATAAAATTGGGTACACAAATTTTCCCTATAGCAGAAAATATTTCTAGTAAAAATGGACGGGATCGGTTAAAGACCACGGCAACTCAGATATTTTAATTATTTTTTTAATGCTGCTGATGCTACGTAAATGCCCTGTGATTAGTCTAACATATAAAATTTCAAATGCATCAGATAAAAGTAGGTACGCACTTTAAGTTTCGCTCTATAAAATTTGGCTAGTCCTCCGTAGAACTATTTTTTCTGAGCTTTGATTAATTTAAATTATCTATTCAATTATTTACCGGAATGATAAAATTTATCTTTATGAACTTGATAATTAGCATCGAACTGTCGCCAACTGGACGCGCCAATGGAATTGCAATTATTTTCCTATCTTTTTTTTTCAGCAAACATGCCGTTTCACCTTATCTAACGAAACATTTTCATAAGTCCTGTATAACTCTGCGTAGTGCTGCGTTATTGCGCTTATACAAGGGCATCAATAATATACAGTACATACGAGTACTCTTTGTGTTGCCATCACATCGTTCTCGAAAAAATTACACTGAAGAAGACGCAACGCCAAGCATTGTTTGCTCCCTATCTACATTCAACATGGGATGACTACGAATCATTCCAATATAAATCAGTTATCTACACTGTTGAAAAATCTACCATAGAAAATTAATCGCCTGGGATGGTCATCTTCCAGTTATTCGAAACCAAATGCTGAAGAGGATAGTTCTAATAGCATATCTAGAATTACTGCTCCTCTTCGAACAGGTCCTTTACCTGTCTTCACTATCAAGAAAAGGAGCTCATATTCTGGGCTTCTGGTGCCACTTAACGCACGCTGAACAGTTGCAGATGAGGTGATCCGCCGTTTCCTTCTCTTCGTCATCTTTACGACTCATACGGCAACGACGATAAGGCGCTCTTAGCCTCTCTGCATGCCTACTACTAAGGCTTCGCCAACTGTGGAAATTTTATACATACTTAGGGTGTAAACGCGAGGCTTCCACTGAGTTGGGAGGGACAGGAGAGAAAGACTTAAACTCGCTTGTTGCTCCCAATTGGCGTTAGCTACCACGAAACTGAGATATGCATGACTTGGTTAAATCGCGGCCAAAGAGGCCTAGGTGTTAAAGCGCCAAAACGTGGGATTCAATCACGTTCATGCGCACCTCTAGTATGTATGCAGATTGATGTGCTATTCAATACCAACTATGTATGTAAATATGAATACAAGTTCTAAGCATAAGTGTCTGTCATATCGGAT
Source organism: Eurosta solidaginis (assembly GCF_040869045.1). Taxonomy (NCBI): domain Eukaryota; kingdom Metazoa; phylum Arthropoda; class Insecta; order Diptera; family Tephritidae; genus Eurosta; species Eurosta solidaginis. The sequence goes on from NC_090319.1 coordinate 259,253,715, forward strand.
TCTAATTACAAATATCGCTGTAGTGAACATCATTCAAAACAATCTTTCCAACTATACACAAAATTTTGAAAAAATGTAATTAGAACTTGTTGTCATATTTGAGTTGCTCTTGTATTGTACACACCAGGGTTTAAATATTACAAGGTAAAACCGGTGAGAGCCGAAATGACGATTAAAAAAAATTTAAAATTTTCACTGCTCTCACATTTTTATTTTTTTTTATTTTGGTTTTGTTTTCATAACAAAAATATAACAAACTGTAATATATTTGGTAATTCTATACAACAGCATGACACTATTAATACACGTCCACAAATATCAAGATGCATATCAAAAGACGCGTTTTGGATCCAGGATCGTGAATCCGAAAGCGAAGGTCAAACATTTTGGTCTGTCAAGAGATATTTGCAAAAGAAATTTTGAAAATTTTCATGTGGTTGTTGTAATTTTAATGATTTTGTTGTACCCACAAAAAAAAATTGTGAACATGTGTTTTCCGCGGATATATTTTTGGGGTCCAAACAGGTGTTGGACCCACCCAAGGTAATTTTTTATAAACGCGGCCAAAGGCCGCTAATGCAGAATGGTGTTCTGCGCAAAAATACTACGGATCCCACCCTCGGTTACGGAGCACTCCGGGGTCATTTTTCGATTTTTCGTTAATATCTTTTGAACGATATAAAATTTTGATTTTCCGCCTTTGGACTATTGTTGTCGAGGTCAGTACGAGTCTTACGACACCTCGATCGGTATTTTTGGACGCGTATTACCAGTGTCATGCTGTCGTATAGAATTACCATATATTTTTGCGTTCTAACATTAATATTATGATATTTTATACAAAACCGAATTTTTTATTGGCGGAAATAACTTTCTTGGTGGGAAAGAAATCTTAACGGTCAACCGCATTCCAGACTTTTCAATTCAAGAATTGTATTGTGGTTTCCCTCAAAAGGACGAACTTTTGGTGCCAAGGTAATGCCGAGGGACAATCAATACCATTTATACAAATTTTCTTAAATATTTTTGATGGATAGCCCAACAAACTAGCTCTACACCACGGCGGCAGACTTTGACCATTGGCCGCCAAAAAGAGTAAATGGTTTTACCTGGTCATATTTATACCATGGTACACACAGTCTACATACAGCCGCGAACAGAAAAATAGCAGCGGTAATTTTTTTAATCAGATTTCGTCAATTGTATTGTTCTGGGTTTATGTTAGTCATGTTTTTGTTTTATTTTGAATATTCAACATACAAACTATTTGCATTGATTTTTGACGTTTGTTTTCCGAAGGGTGTTTTAAATTTTCTTCCATACATCTATGTACTTATTTACATAAAAATAATTTTTCACTTTTGTTTGTAGGGAAATCTAAAAAATCCTTCAGAAAAAATTTGCCAAAAATTAGTGCGAATTTTGAGAGCTGAAACTTGTTTTTCCGGAGATCTTTTTTCCTGAGGATTTTTTAGATTTCCCTCCAAACAAAAGGTGAACATTTTTTTTACGTGTGACATGCATACTCCAAAAAAATTCAGAGGACACCAAATAAAAAGTTCAAATTTTCGTAAAATTTTATCGAATTTTTGAATTTTTTCGAAAACGATTTTAATATTGCTTATATGAGTTTGCCGGGGATTGCCCGTATCGCTTTAAATGTATGAAATCATTTATTCCAAATTATTAAAAAAGATTTTAATATTGATTTGCATAGTTTCAGTTACGAAATTCATAGAAATGTTTTCATAGAATATCGAGAATAAAAGAATAAAATTGACGAAATTTGATAAAAACTGCCACTGCTATTTTGTTGTTCGCTGCTGTATATGTATATATACAAACTAAGTATAATCTTTGCTCAAATTATGATTTATTTTTTTACCCAAAGCAGAGATAAATCTAAATATTAATAAAAATATTTAATACCTGGTCCACATGCATACAGACGCATGAAATTCATAGCCAGAATCTTCGTAATCTTCATTGCAACGTTCACAATCTCCTTTATCTACAACAATAAGGCCGGTTGGTGACATTGTTTTCATTATTCGCGACTTATTGATTTCTTACTTTTTTATGTTTTTTTATTTTTATTTTTCTCTTTAATAATTCTTTTTTACTAGAGTCTATTAAATGTTTTTATGTAATTGCGGGTTTTGTCTCCTTTCGAACTATTTTTATAAATGTACCTAGGCTTTATCTATAATTTATATAGAGACCTCGGAATATAAAAACAGCACTAAACACGACTTAAACGCTTCAAACGCTCAACTAGACTGATTTAATATTCGTCGCTTCAAAAGTTTTTTATGATAGATTATTGATAGAGAACGCCTCATACAAAATACTCATGTCATTCATATGTAGATATATATAAAAGTATATGTACATATATTAATGTGGGTCAAATTGTAAATAAAATTTTGGAAAAAATATTGTATTGCACTTCCATTACGTATGAAAACCAATATGAAGCTTTAAATCACGCCTGAAGTGGCTAGTAGCATGTGCGTGAGACTGAGTTAGCTGACTGAATAATGTTTTAGGGGACTGCCGCTGCGATATGGTCCCGCAGAATGGACCATGACAACATTAGATGAGGCAGCTCTGGGAATGTTCTAGAGAAAAGCTCTTCGGCGGCGAGTATCGAAGAAGATTTAATGATGATCTGTCCGAGCTTTACACACACATCAACATAGACCGGCGAATTAAAATGCAGAATCTGTGCTGGCTAGGCCATGTCATGCGAATGGATGCTCCAGCTAAGAAAGTATTTTTTCTGAACCCGCCTATGAAAGCAGGGGAGAAGGGCTGCTGAAAGGACTAGGTTGGAAACGATAAATAAATTTCCTTGGTGTTACCAATTGGCCCCAGCTTTCAGAGCAAATAACTACTGACGCGCCTTGTTGGACGGCCATAACCGTTTAAACGGTTAAGCGCCAATTAAGCATGTAAGTAAGGATTGACGCTGCTAAGCTTGATTCTCGTTCCTTATGAAACCCTTTAAATTTAGTATGTGTAGATGATGGATATAAAAGTTTGTTATTTGAAATATGTGTATGTCTGTAACTAAAATTATATACCATATCTTTCTTCTTTAAGAAAACGTTTCCCTTATCTTCTCTAGGCAGATTAGTTTAATAAACTTGAATCGGAAATTATAAAATTGAAGAATAAACAATATATGCTTCAATGCAACAGCAGGAATTGTTTCTGAAATTAATATGCAGTACATATATTGGTGGCCACCGTGGTGTGATGGTGTGTGCTCCGCCTACTACACCGAAGATCCTGGGTTTACGCTACGGGGAAAGCAACATCAAAATTTTAGAAACAAGTTTTTTTAGTTAGAAGAAAGTGTTTCTAAACGGGGTCACCACCTGTCAGTATTTGGCAAGCACTACGAATATAGTTCTGCCATGAAAAGCTCTTAGTGGAAACTCATCTGCCTTGCAGATGCCGTTCGAAGCCGGCATAAAACAAGTAAGCCTCGTCCCACCAATTTGTAGGAAAAAATTAAAAAGGAGCACGATTCAAATTCGAAGAGAAGCTCGGTCTAAAATCTCTTTGAAGGTTATGTTCCCTTACATGATTTTTGTTTATTTATTTATTTCAAAGAAAGGTGCTACCAAGCGATTTACCTTCTGAAGCTTTATTTCAATGAATTTAGTTTTATAATATAGTTTGATCTAGAATTCAAACCTGTTAGGATCGATGTTTTTGCTTCTTGAAAATTGAACTATCTTATACATATGCATGCAGGCATTTCCGAAATTCACAAAAGTTGAAATATAAACTCTAAAGTGGATTCGAGAATATGGGATCAGCTTTTAAGAGCGTTATCCAGATCACAAGAAAAGGCTTAAGAAATTTTTTAGTTTTCCTCTCCAATCTTGAAAATGTTTATTTGAAAACATGCACTTTCCTATTTTATTATAAAATTGCTTCCGAGGGTCCTTCAATTATAAATTTAAGTCTGCTAATACTTCTTGAGCATATCTTGAACTCTTGAAGAAATGCTCAAAGAACGTTCTACGTTTCAATTGATACATGCCGGCCGCATCTTGAACGAAATTTTGTAAATACCTAATGTGAATATTGATAAGGGAAAATACATATTTTCAATTAAAACAACTTCACCTTTGACTTACAGGGAGAAATAAAAAAAATATCTTGAGCGTTCTCTTACGATGTGGATACCGCGTTTTAAAACGAATTTGAATTTCAATTTATCATCCAAGTTTCGAAGCTATGCAGTGAACCACCCTAATATATACATAAAATATACATAAACATACTTATTAGCATGCACAATTTACCAATGTCGATACCATACATAACATAGTGATATAGTCCCGTATGCACATCTCAAGAAATGCTCATAAAAAATTTCGTCTATCGAATTGTTAGTAATCGAAAAATTTATTTTTCGTTATTATAAAGATCTTTAGGGACAAGCTCAAACGGCGAATTCGGTTTGCTAAAAAATAAATGATTACGCTTTAAATAAATTAAAACTAAATATTTCAAGAGTATTGTGCTTCGTCAAACGTCAAAAATTCTTGGCCGCCAATTTTTCGATACAAAAGAATAATTCAAAAATCAGAGTTTGAACCATTGTTTACTATATAGTTTGGCAGCTTAATTCGAGGTTATGTTGCGAATAGAGTGGAAGGCACTCGCAGGCCGTGAAAATAGGTACTCGAATGGGGTGGAATGAAGAACAGTAGGAGACCAAAGTTGCATTGGATCAATCATTGCATCAATATTAATAATAAATTTAGAAAAAATAATTAAATACTTGAGTATAAGCAAACATTTTCTTTCAATTACTGCAATTAAGGTGTACTAGATGCTATATATTCCAAAATTATAACATTTTATGTCTGTTTAAAAATTTAACTTCAATTTTCCTAAGATTTCCGTAATATGGCCATTAGTGATGTTTGTGTGTGTGTGCAAATTTTCAGCGATCAGCTGTTAGTTGCGCTACTTGGTAAAGTTTACAATGGTTTGTACTTTACTACGATGGGAAAAGATTTACTCCGTTTAAAAAAAAAAATATTTAAACGACATGCTTTTCTAAAGAATTACTCCCTCATTAGTTCTATGGCAAAATCACCTATACGAACTGACTGTCATCATAATACTCTCAGTATTTGGTAAGATAAAAGTATATTAAAGTATTTGGTAAGATTATAGTATATTAAAAACAAAAAATTATCATCAGATACCTGCAAAGGCTAGATTTTTACTCCGATTTTCAAAGTTAATTACAAAATAGTTCGAACTAAGGCATCGAGTCTCGAGAATCGCGATCCCGAATCCTAATGAATGACGTCCCTAATTTTTATCTATGCAAGACCTAGTTTTATATCAAAGAATATAATCTTTTTCGCGTAAAGTACAGCTTTTTTTTAGACGTTACAACACTCAATAATCTGATTTCAAATGAAATCGACTGTTTCCATTCAGTGAATCTTGTGGTGAATATTAAGATCTGATGTATAACATGCTGCCAACAATTTCCTTTCTAGTGTGAAGCCTGAAAGATGTTTCTCAACTTCCGGTTATATGCGTAACAAGTTAAGATCTAGTCTTACAGATTAAACTTCATTTCCTTTATTATGATGAGGGTATTTTTTAAAATGAAGAAGTGTTTTGAAATGGCTGAACATTCGTATGTAACACTTATGTTAAAATGTAGAAGAAATATTGTTTATTTTTGCTAAAAGCGAAAGAAATTTTTTATTTGTTTATAAAATTTGTCTTGGATAACCTTTACAACATTGGACTGAACAAATATTGTTACGTATATTAGCAAAACTAAGGAGTGCTGCCAGCTCTAAGCCGATGCTAAGCAGTGACGTGAATGCACATCAATAATTCAATCATCATGTATCTACATAAACGAAACAATAACTGCGTCTACATATATGTACCATGTACGTATACGAGCAGCAGAGAGTCAATGCACAAATACATGCATATATCTGAGATACTCCTATAAGTATGCAATGAGTAAAACTATAAAATTGTGCAATTGTAGTTACAGCTGAGAAGTTTGAGAGCTCATGGACAATGCTAGTAGATTCTAGAAGATGCGAACGAGGAAACCAAAGAGTATAAAAGGCGACAGATGTAGAGGCGCTGTAATTCAGTTTGATTTGAGTTGTCAAGCAGTTTCGATTAAGACGATATCTAGCGAGCAAGTATTATTTTGAATAGTAGGGAGAGTTTCATTGAGCTATCAATCAGTGTGGTTATTAAGCAAGCTATTCGTTGCACAGTTTGAGTGTTATTGTGAAGTATTTTAATAAAGGCCATTTTGCATTATTACAAATTGGAGTTATTTATTCAACAGTTTAGTGATTCGAACTTAGCATAGGATTGCAAATAAGAGGATTTGCAAGTAAAAGTCGTTACAATTGGTGTCAGAAGAGGAATTGTTGAATAAATTCCAGAGGACAACAAGGACATGGCAAAGTTCAGTGAATTGAAGATCCAGTAACTAAAGAAGGAGTTGGAGAGCCGTGGATTGAATAAAAGCGGCGTCAAACTCGAACTTCAGGCACGGCTACGAGAGGCAATGGAGCAGAAGGAATTGATGTGGACGAGTATGTCATTTATCCTGATGAGGACGAGACAACAGCAAAAATTGAAGAGAAAAATGAAACACCGCAGACAATGGCGAACATAGACCTGAACATGATGTTGGCTGCAATATCGGCACAAATGTCCGAAATGTCATCACAAATATCTACCAACATGTCGTCACAATTGGCATCACAACTGGAATCGCAAAAGATAGAAATAACATCTCAACTGTCATCACAGATGGAATCCCAAGAGACACGTATTACATCAAAGATGTCATCTCAGCTGGAATCGCAGGAGAACCGTATAACAGCGAAGATTGAAGCACAAGAGGCACGGATATCCGAAATGTCGGCGCAAATTTCAGCACAGATATCATCGCAGATCTCTGCTCAACTGCAAGAGCAAGAAGAACGTATTTCCTCGAAGTTGGAGGCGCAAGATACAAAAAATTTACAGTTTGAAGAAAAAATCGAGGCCGAGGTGGATGCTTTAGAGGACGTATCGAACAGTTGCAACTAAATCGCCCAGCAGTTTCAACGACTAATCCAAAGGTAAAAACACCATCCTTTGACGGTTCTGTTCCTTTCCAGGTCTTTAAGCTACAATTTGAGAAGACAGCAACAGTGAACAACTGGAATGCTGAAGATAAAGTTGCTGCATTGTTCGTAGCTTTAAAAGGACCAGCTGCGGAAATCTTACAGACCATCCCAGAGTACGAGCGGAACAACTACGAAACATTGATGAGCGCTTTAGAGAGACGTTACGGAAGCGAGCATAGGAAACAGATATTCCAAATTGAGTTGCAAAACCGCTACCAAAAAGCAAATGAGACATTGCAGGAGTTTGCTTCAGATATTGAAAGATTGGCTCATCTTGCAAATGCGGACGCGTCCGTGGAATACACTGAAAGGGTAAAAATCCAGAGCTTCATAAATGGCATACGAGATGTGGAAACGAAGCGGGCTACATATGCGAATCCAAAACTAACATTTGCTGAAACGGTATCGCATGCTCTGATTCAGGAAACAGCGTCGCTTCTGTGTAAGCCAGTTTTCAAAGCACGCCGTGTGGAAGTAGAAAGGCCAGAGTGGGTAGACACAATTTTGGAAGCACGGAAGGGATCTCAACAGAGGAATGCCGGAGTTGTTAAATGTTTCAAGTGCGGCAACCCAGGTCACATTGCACGTCATTGCGATCTTGGTCCTAATAGTTCCAACAATGTGGGTGGCCGTAAACGCAAAGCTGGCGGAAATGAGCAAGAGCGTGTCGGATGTAAAGAACGAAAACTTTCCCGGGCTATTGAATGTCCTGTGATATCTGTGTCGCAGATTGGAAGGAAATCAAGCAGTCTTACCATCATAGGGAATGTGGATGGTAAAGAGCGTGTACTGACTGTAGATACGGGGGCATCTCATTCCTTGATTCGATCTGAATTGGTCTACAGGAGAGTAAAGTCATTACCTGGAGCAAGGTTGCGTACGGTCACAGGCGAGTATAATCAAGTCCAAGGCGAAGTGGTATGTGAGGTATTAATTGGAAAAGTTATGGTTCTACACAAATTCGTTGTTAGGCGCTATAAGAACCAGGACATACCACTTAACTTTAGTTTGGAAAAAGGGTTCAGCAATAATCGGGTACTGGTGGAAAAGACTCGACAAAGACCACGAAAGTCAAAGGCAAAGGTTGATAGATCGAATGGGCCAAATAAATCAATATCAAAAGTACCTGCGAGAGAAACACTGGCATTGACAAAACCTAAAAGACGCAGAAAAACGAAGCAACGAATTTCCGAGAAAAAATGCGAGGGTAGTTTCAAGCCAGAGCGCACTACTGTGGGGAAACGTGGGAACGATACTGATTATGCAAAGCAAATCCATCCAGCGCAAGCTCTACGAAGTAGTTCATCGGCCAAACAACAGAGTGTGAAGGAACGAACCAGGATATTGAGTGGTACGATGAAACACAGGTACCATGAGAACAATAATTCGAAAGGTTTCTTGGCGGGAGATTTGGTACTGTTATACAACCCTCACCGGCGGAAAGGTGTTCCATCCAAATTTCGGTGCAGTTGGGAAGGCCCGTACAAGGTTGTGAAAAAGATCAGTGATACCATCTACCGCATACAAAGCATTGAGAAACCACGGAGTAGAAGAGTGGTATATTTGGCGATGCTAGCAGCGTTTAGATCGAGAGATTTGTCTGATCGGGGCGATCAGACTTAGGTGGAGGGCAGTGTTACGAATATTAGCAAAACTAAGGAGTGCTGCCAGCTCTAAGCCGATGCTAAGCAGTGACGTGAATGCACATCAATAATTCAATCATCATGTATCTACATAAACGAAACAATAACTGCGCCTACATATATGTACCATGTACGTATACGAGCAGCGGAGAGTCAATGCACAAATACATGCATATATCTGAGATACTCCTATAAGTATGCAATGAGAAAAACTATAAAATTGTGCAATTGTAGTTACAGCTGAGAAGTTTGAGAGCTCATGGACAATGCTAGTAGATTCTAGAAGATGCTAACGAGAAAACCAAAGAGTATTAAAGGCGACAGATGTAGAGGCGCTGTAATTCAGTTTGATTTGAGTTGTCAAGCAGTTTCGATTAAGACGATATCTAGCTAGCAATAGCAGTATTATTTTGAATAGTAGAGAAGCTATTCGTTGCACTGTTTGAGTGTTATTGTGAAGTACTTTAATAAAGGCCATTTTGCATTATTACAAATTGGAGTTATTTATTCAACAGTTTAGTGATTCGAACTTAGAAGAGGATTGCAAATAAGAGGATTTGCAAGTAAACATCTTTACAATATTTATGTTTAACTACTGGTATGAATTTACTTGGTATCATTATTTTTTAATAAAAATTCAATAATAACAGTCTCTGGATAATCCCAAAAAATGTCGCGATGCCGGGACTGTCATTTTCAAATCCCGATATACCGGGATTGCGAAATATCTTCGGGATTCGATGCTATAGTTCGAACCCTGTTTCGTTTTTAACTGTTTCTTTCAACTCAGTTATTCCACGCCATATATGAGTTTTTCGTTTGCTGTTAGCGTACTATTCTCAGTATGTTAAACACCTCTATCTAAAAAGTGCTAACTTAAAAATCACAAATTTTGATGTAATGCATGCATGCCACCGTTGCACTGATAGGGAAAGGATATCAATGCTGCAAATAGCTTCATTTGACATTTTCGTTTTCGCCAACATAGAACAAATAGGAAAGATCTATTGTGAATAAACGAAATCCAAGAAAAAATCTGACTTTGTTGACTTTTTTTTTGTATGTGAATGGGCAGGTACTGCTAAGTCTGAAGTTCTGTTATTATTTACAAACGCAACGTCTTGTGCGATTGTGAAAAGGCTCGGTTCTGCATTAAAACGCATGAACATGAGAAAATCTATTCTGACGAAGCCATAAATACCAAGGGTCTGAAGGTCAAAAAGCTGCAACTGGACTTGATCGCCTTTTTAACAAGCCTTTACTTAGTGAGTACTGCAGCTACATATTATTGAATCGAATATATATGTATGTACATCGGTCGATAATAGATTCAGGAACCCGATAGAGTTCTTAATTATAAAAGTTAGGATTTTTGAGTTAGATCTCTTTGATACAAGTGTGCGATATGTACATATGAATGTGTGTACCAATTATGTATGTATGCTTTTGTGTAAACACATGATTTATGTATACAAAAATATTTTTTATATAGCACAGCTTTGACTTTGACTGATAAGCTTAATGCAAAGATTGATCGAAGAGTAAAGATGTTGCAGCGACGAAAAATTGTGTGAAGCAAGCTTCACAAAATTCTAGTAGGTCACATTCACCACTTACCATAGCAGAATTTGTTAAACTACCAGTGTCTGTATTTGTTATTTAACAATTATTTGTACACTTTTTATTCAGCTAATCTGTTCAGAATTTACATTTTTACGCTCAAAAAGTACAATCAGTGTATTTTGTGTGCTTAAATTATGTTAAAACTTGTGTTAAAGTTCGTGGTGTGGTGGAAGTGACCTACTAGAATTTTGTTACGCTCCGCTGCTTTCCAACGAAGTTTGCGCCTGCAACATCTTTACTCTTCGATCAGTCTTTGCCTAATGTAATATGAGCATCGCAGTTCGTCAAATAAGTGTGATCGGAAAAACAGAATGTTAATTTAATTATTTTTAGCAACTTTTCAAACAGCTGTTGGCAACTTCCTTTTCTCTTAACATCTTTAAAGCGCGGTATCAACATCATAAGAAAACACGCAAGAAATAGAGTTAAGCATTCCATTCAAAAAACTCATAGACCCAGTTACTGTTATCCCTGGTATTTAACCGACTGGTTCTTACAGGGTCGTTGCTAAAAAATGAGACGCACATAAATTTCTTGGCCAAAACAGGGCTGCCCTATGCATGTTTGCTATAAAACCTTTAGAAAAAGGTAGCGGAAAGTGAAAGAGTTTTCTTGAAAAGTGGATATCATTTGACAAACGGATTTTTTCTTGACCGCTTTATAATACCTATATGGACTTTTCACTTTTATTTTGATATGGATCCGCGCTTAAAAGTTGAACGACAGGTACCAACATTTTTATACGCAGATTTGTTAAAGCACAGACCTTATTAGCTTAGTTCGGCTAACGGTAATTTATGCCATAAGCGAATCGTAATAGATGTGGACTTATATAAAGCGACGAACAGAAAAATAGCAGTTGCAATTTTTTTAATCAAATTAAATTAAATTCTTTTTCTCGTTATTTGCTACGTATATAACTACATTCTAGGGTAAAAATACGCTTATCATCACTTAGATAATGTTTAAAAGATCAATCTAGCGGAAATTATTGAAGAGTCGTGGCAGTGATGAATAAGCGATTCAATGCTCATCACGATATATGGCATTCAAACTGGCAGGCGAACAGCAGGGGTGAGATGTTGGCGGATCAAACTGAAGAAACGACATTCTGCACAATAAACGGAGACATCCCCACTCGTATAGTTTCACAGCTTTCAGTTATTCAATTTACACATCTAAAAATCGTGCACTGAGGGAAATGCTTGGGCTGCTATATAATTTTTGCTATTGATAGCGCCGTATTTCGTGCGATATCTATTTGGAATGGATCCACTATCAAATCTTATTTGCATCTAATAAAAAGTCATAAAGCAATTTAAAAAAATTTTTTTGATGGGACTTTCCTTTTTATTTGTATAAGAAAAATATTTATGGACGGCCCTGTACTATTTCATATTGGCGTGAGAGCAATATTACAACTTGTTGAAATGCTTTTTGGATTTAACTTTTTTTTATATTTCATATATTTGAATATTTCTCTGAAATTTTTATGACATGCCGTAGCCTAATGGTAGAGCACTGGACTCATAGCCCAGATGACCAAGGTTCGAATCATGCTGAAGCGAAATGTTAAATTTAATTTTTTTTTAAGAATGCCGAATTTATCAATAGTTAATTGATTGTTCAATACTGATTCATCATTCGTACAGTGATAGCATATCCATATTTATTGATGGGACAGGATTAACAATTTTTATTTAATGTAGTATCAATACTTGTGGGTGATCGAGCCATAGATTTCCCTCCGTGTGGTGAAAGTTGCGAACACCTGAAAGGACTTGGACCTTAAAGGCCTTTGAGGCCCAACTTCATGCGCGTCCTTTCAAACTTAAACTTTCAGGCGTATGCGACTTTCACCACGATTTTTAGCTGTGTAGATTGAATAGCTAACAAACGAGGGGGAATTCTAGAACGCTTGGAACGCCCATGGTTATCCATGGAGTTCTTGCTTAATTCAATAAGCATAGCAATTCTGAGCCGGCAGATTTTAGAAAATTTTAGTCTAATAACAACATAATTGGTTTAGAAAATTACCTCTTGGCTGTGGTGCATTATCACCACTAATAGTTCATTCACCAGAACCCGTGATTCACCACTTGTTAGGTCATTGCTCCAAAAATTTACCAAAGAAAATCAAAGTATAAGAAGCTTCATGATAACGAATAGTGGGTTAAGCGGCTGATAGACGAACGAAAGTCCGAAATTAACTGCCTTGATTGGAATTAACTTCAAGATAATCCTCATAGCTAATTCCCAAGATTGAAGAGAATTAGTGGAATTTTCGCTGACAACACTGG